>NW_024081257.1:932909-1026304 GCF_003009895.1 Hyaena hyaena | reverse complement strand
AGAGAAAGAGAGAGAAAGAGAGAAAGAGAGAGAAAGAGAGAGAAAGAGAGAAAGAGAGAGAAAGAGAGAGAAAGAGAGAAAGAAAGAAAGAAAGAAAGAGAAAGCACAGCAACCATGCAGAGCCACAAGGTGAAGCCACAAGGTTGGTCAGAGGGTAGAAAGAGTGGGGGAAAGGGTGAGCTATAGCCAGGTTTTGCTGGAAGAAAGGAGTGAGTCAAGGTAAGCCAGCTTAATATGGTTAATTGGAATAATTTGGGCAGGCTCTGGGCGTAAAGGTTTCCCTAGTTGTCTGGTACCTGGCGTGGGGTAAGTGGGGCAGAGGATATGAGACTTGAGTGTAAGAGCCCTATGGGAGCCTGAACTGGCTGGTGGGGTAAGAGCTTTAGATTGGTTGATTTATGAAAGGAGCACTCACAGAGGAGTCATTTGCTGTCTTTAGGGATTTGCTGCCTTAGAGGAGTAGCCTCTCTTAAGAGAAGAAAGTCCTAAGTCTATAAGACATAAAATTTAAAACATGAGTAATATATAAAGTTTTCTAAATATAGAAGAAAATAAGGAAAATGTGATGTCGTAGGAAAAAAAAATAAATTGCAGGAAAGAAGTAATTTTCAACTCTGTCAAAAATGAGTGAGAGCATGGGGCGCCAGGGTGGCTTAGTCGGTTAAGCGTCCGACTTTCGCTTAGGTCATGATCTCGGGGTTTGCGGGTTCGAGCCCCGCGTCGGGCTCTGTGCTGACTGCCAGCTCAGAGCCTGGAGCCTGTTTCAGTCTGTGACTCCCTCTCTCTCTGGCCCTCCCCTGCTCATGCTGTCTCTCTCTCTCTCTCCTAGAAATAAATAAAACATAAAAAAAAAAAATTAAAAAAAAATGAGTGAGAGCAGAGGAGATAGAAAAAAAGGCATAGTGGACATTGGTAATGTTCTGATGACCTTGAGAAGAAATATTTCAAAGGAGCTGGAGATTAAAGCCCTGTCAAAATGAGTTAAGAACAAAATGCAGGTAGGGAAGGTGCAAGAGACAGAATCGTGGTAAGAAGAAACAAAGAAATGGTGCATAAGACCACTTAATTTTATTTCACTATCTAGGTCTCAAACTTTGTCTGGTGACTTCGACTTATGACACCCCTGGTTTTATCAAAAGAATGCTGAATGTGAACTTACCCTTTCTCTCTTTGCTCTCCTAGCTCCCAGAGCATGGACAGAGCCAGGGTCTTACAACAGAGGCAGGATATTATTAGAGTGTTCTAGCTCCAGAGAAAGGACCCAAAGACATTGGCATTTGGGTTTTCAAGCAAATGGTCCCCCTCAGATGACCCTACAGGGAAGCTCAAATTGACAAACTCTACGAACACACCCAGGGATTCCAAACAGAATTTCAGTTACTCCTTCTTTATGTAGTGTGTGCAATGTAGTACCTCTCATCTGACAGATAATAAGACTCAAGATTTGAGATCTGGATTAAAATCACAATTTCACCATCAACGACATAGTACCTTGGGCAATATACCAAATTTTCCTTATCTCTAAAATGAAGATTATAAACTTCTCTAAAGTGAAGTTAATGAGTAAACAGAAAAGAAGGTTTTAGTAAGCATTATATCAATGTCACCATGTAATATTATGTTTTATGAGCCCAGATGGGGACAATACAGAAAAGGCAAAGAAAAAACTTAGAGAATAAAAATACTGAGGGGGAAAATGCAATAAAACTATATTACAATTCTCAAAGATATAAGAAGATATTGAAACCATAAAATTATTTTTTAAAAAAGATGCTCTAAATAATACCAGAGAACAGCAACAAAAATTTTTGAAAATAAAAAGTTTAGAGTAGAAATGAAAATTTCAACAGAAATATTGGAAGATAAAGTTGAGAAAATCTGAAAAAAAAATGAAGCAAAGGAAAAACAAGGTAGTAAACAGGGAAAAAAAGAGTAGAGAATTAGAAGACCAGGGGCGCCTGGGTGGCTCAGTTGGTTAAGCGTCCGACTTCCGCTCAGGTCATGATCTCACATTCGTGAGTTCAAGCTCAGCATCAGGCTGTGTGCTGACAGCTAGCTCAGAGCCTGGACCTGTTTCAGATTCTGTGTCTCCCTCTCTCTCTGACCCTCCCCTGCTCAGGCGCTCTCTCTCTCTCTCTCTCTCTCTCTCTCTCTCTCTCTCTCTCCCTCTCTATCTCTCAGAAATAAATAAAATATTTAAAAAATTAAAAAAATAAAGAATTAGAAGACCAATCTATGAGGTCCGATATAAGATTCTCCTCTGGTATCTCAAAAGAGAGGGATGCTTATGGGGAAAAAATGTTTAAAGCATGAAAGAAAAGTATCAATGGAAACATATCAGATAATTTCCCAGATTTGAAGGGCTTGAACTTCCAGAGGAAAAACATCCCACTGAGTGCCCAGCACAATGAATGAAATTGACTCTGCTATATTCTAGCAGAATGGAATTTTCATGCACATGTGAGAAACTAAATTTTAATATGTACATTTTGAAATTGAAATGTTAAAAGTGAGAGAGATCTTTTTATTTACACCAATTCAGTAGAAACTTCACAAGCAAAGTGGTACAGAGACAGATCTTTGAATTCTAAAATTATTGTTCATTCCAGAAGGAGAGTCATCTACCTTGAATAGAAGCTGCTGAACCGGGAGATTAACAGGTGTAATTGTACAGTGGGTGAGTGTGTGTAAAAAGTGCTAAAGGAAGTGGGGGAGATAAAAATCAATCAAGTGAAAAGTCTTCAGATAAGCAACGCTTCATATACACAGACTTAATGTTGAGCATTTTGTTGAGTTCTCCAGAGAAGCAGAACCAGTTGGAAATATATATGTGTGTATGTGTGTGTGTGTGTGTGTGTGTGTGTATACATATATGTGTGTATGTATATGTATAAAGAGATTCACACTAAGAAACTCACTCACAGGATTATGAAGGCTCCAAGTCCAAAATGTACAAATGACAGGCTGGAGACCCATGGGAAAATGATGTTGCAATTCAAATAGAATGCCACGAGCTGGCAGAATTCCTTCTTGCCAGGGGGAGTGTTAGTCTTTGTTCTCTTAAGGCCTTCAGCTGAGTGGAGGAGGCCCACTAACATGGAGGGAAATCTGCTTTACTTAAAATTCACCAATTTAAATGTTAATTTCACACCAAACAACAATAAAACAAAACAAACAAACAAACAAACAAACAAAAAACACTGTTACAGAAATATCCAGAATCATGTTTATCAAATAATCTGGGCACCAAGGCTAAACCAAGCCAACACATAACATTAACTATCAAAAGCATTGAATCAGGGATGCCTGGGTGGCTCAGTTGGTTAGGCCTCTTGACTCCTGATTTCAGTTCAGGTCATGATCTCACAGTTGTGGAGATAGAACCCCAAGTCAGGCTCTCAGCTGACAGGGTTGAGCCTGCATGGGATTTTCTCTCTGCCCTCCCATGCTCTCTCTCTCTGTCGCAAAGTAAATAAATAAACTATATCCAAAAAAAGTATTAAATCAGTGCTCTACCTTTTTCCCACAGATTTTTACCTCAAGATCATCACTTTAATGGACTTTTGTATCCCTTTTGCTTGAATTTAATATGTCTGTCACATATTGTATCCTCAGTATCTAACATGGTATTCAGTGTATATTTATCAAGATCACAGCACTTAGAAGTGAATTAAAATGGAGTCAGTCACTTTCATTCTTGACCATGAACACCTGAACTACTGTTCCTCTAACCACCTACACAATGTGCAGAACACCATCCATATGGGAAGACTGCTCAGAAGACTTATGCACATTTTGCCATATCTGAAGGTGTTTTATGATCAACTCAAATAAAGTGTGAGGTCTTATGAGAATTTTCTAAGAGAACTGACTTTTGTAAAAATATTCCCAATTTCTGAACTTTATGTAAGACAGATGTATCTTAAGATAATGCTAAACTAAAAGAGAATTCAAGTATCAGTACTTGGTCCTGAGTACTAAGCATTCTTCCATATTCTATTTTGATATGGTCATAATCACCAAATGATCCCAAGTTTCTGGCATCACACAACTGAGCACAGACCCCACACTTCTTAACCTCTCTCCAAAATCACTTAACACAAGCTTTTAATAAGCTCCTCCCTACTCCTCATACTAAGACACCCCATTATCCCCCATTGAGTGCAATCTCTCTTTGTGCACTAAGGGAAAAATCCCATTTTATTTGACTACAGGTGGATTCTTGACAGTATTTGGCTGATGGATATTAACTGTGTGGTTTTCTTTCACTTCATTTTTGCCATTTGTTGTGTGCTGGATCATATTTCTATCTGTATCAACAGATACAAAATTACATGTACCAGAAATTGTAAACTAACAGAACACTTCATCTCTCATTTATCCTACACAGCTGAAAAACTAATAATATTTGAATTAATTGTCAAGATTAAAAATCCATGAGCTTTCATATAAGACTGTAACTCAAGCTTCTTTTTATTTTATTTTTTTAAGTTTGATAGGGACAGCATGAGACTCAGAGGGGCAGAGAAAGAGGGAGACACAGGATCTGAAGAAGACTGCAGGCTCCGAGCTGTCAGCACAAAGCCCGATGCATGCGGGCTTGAACCCACAGACCATGAGATCATGTCCTGAGCCAAAGTTGGATGCCCAATTGACTGAGCCACCCAGACACCCTGTCAAGCTTCTTTTTAAAAAAATTTTAATGTTTATTCCTTTTTAGAGAGAGAGAGAGAGAGCACACACAAGTTGTGGAGGGGCAGAGAGAGGAGACACAGAATCTGAAGCAGGCTCCTGGCTCTGAGCTGTCAGCACAAAGCCTGAAGCCATGCTCAAACTCATGAGCCATGAGATCATGACCTGAGCTGAAGTGGATGCATTTAACTGACTGAGACACCCAGATGCCCCTCAAGCTTTTTTTTAAAAACTAGATAAGACCAACACTTGAGTGCACAAGGATACTATATTAATTTTCTATTACTACTGTAATAGATTACCAGAAAATTAGTGGCTTAGAACATCACATATTTATTATGCCACAGTTCTGTAGGTCCAAAATTTGAAATGGGTCTCACTGAGTTCAAATCAAGTTATTGCAGACAGCATTCCTTTCTGTAGGGTCTAGGGAAGCATCTGTATGTTTGCTTTTTCTAACTACTTCTAGAGACTGCTTGCACTCCTATGCGTCTTCAAAGCCAGTCAAGGCCAGAAAGGTCTTGTTCACAGAGGGGTCTATGACACTGACTTTTCTGTTACCCTCTTCCACATTCAAGGATGCTTGGGTTACTCTGGGCGTACCCTGGATAGTCCAGGGGCAACCTCCTTCTTTTAAGATCAGCTGATTACTAACCTTATTTCCACTTCTCACCTTAATTCTTCTTTGCTATATAATGAAATATATTCAGAGGTTCCTGGGAATTAGGATATAGACATCTTCATTTTGCTTGTCACAGCTACCATCTCCTAGAGGCAAATGGCAGCTGCTTTCTAGACAGATCCTGTAAGCTCTGCAACTCTCATACAGTCTTTTTCCACTTATTTCCAGGTGACTAACTTGGTCTTTATGAGCATCTGAGGCTGTGATCCCTGTTACAAACATGCATGTGTCTGTGAAGCACAAAGAGCTATCTTGTTGCTTACCCAACTTTCATCAGCTCAGGAATTATAGGAAAATCTGGAGTGACACCTGGATTTCCTTCTAAGACTGGATCTTTCTTTTTTTCCTTTTCTGGTTCACCACAGTGGAAAGAAGTCATTGCAATTAAGAAAATTAACATTTTTTTATTAACTCCTAGGAACCAGCAACTTTGCTAAGTACGTACATGTATAGTACGAAGTTTTGGGTTGACGTAACCTGAACTACAATTGTCTTTGCATCAAAAGTTTGAAAAAGATTCAATTGAAAGTTAAGCAGTGTCTTAGTTCCAAAGATTGAGAAGGTACCAATATCAGAGAAAGAAGAGATCATTTCAGAGGTAATTCTACCCAGCTACCCACCTATGAATTCATATTAACAAGTTCTTTGTGAGCTATGTTTAGTATCATACTTGATACAGAGTTTAAACTAAAAAAAAAAAAAATGTTGTTGAATGAGTAACATTTGAAACATTCCTTGAAACAATTTGCTTATTTTCTCTTTTTGTTATTTTGTTTTCTGCTTTCTTTCGTTATGTGTGTATGTTTATCTGTTTGTATATAAAGACACAAACATTCCTATCTTTTATTTGGAATTTATTAAATCTAGACTTCTTAAAGGGAAAAAGATATCCATATTCAGAGATTGAGAGGAAAGAGGAGAATAAATACTAACCTTTCACAATCATCCTATCCCAGGAGAATACTAAACTTCAAAAATTAACACTTCCTTTGCTGCAGAGCAAGCAACCACAAACTCTCCTAATCTAGGAACTTTCCAAAGCAGTCAATATACAATGTATACGTTGTTTTCCAAAACCATTACGCACAGCAGGGACAGAGGAATACATTGTGGAGCCATTAAACAAATAAATATTATGCCTCAGAGTGAAATTCTGCACTGATATACATGTTACTTTAGGATGCCTCTGCTCTTTCTTCCTGCAGTTAAACAGGCTCATGAATTCACTTGGAAATCTGAGAGACCCAGAGAGAGAGAGAGAGAGAGAGAGAGAAAAGAGAGACCCACAATGTTACTATTTTCATTCTATTTTGTGCCAGGCAGCATTGAGATCTGAGCATTTTGTGAGGGTTCTCCCTGGGTCTCCTGGCCGCACGTGTAGGCTTTAGGAGGCAGAGGAGTTATAATTTCCTTTAAAAGGAAATATACCTAAGGCAGAGGAGTTATAACTTCCTTTAAAAGGAAATATACTTGAAACAGCCTTTCTCCCATGATGCCTAATTACGAAGATGGTTACATTGCTGCAAACTTTAAAAGATTTTATGGAAGTATGTGGATTATTTAAAGTTTCTAAGCATATATTCCAGATTTTCCTTCTATGTGATTCAGTTAGAAGTCTCTATGCATAGTTTATTTTGAGCCATATTTTACGATGAAATATAAAATGCTGTGTGCTTATGTATATATACCTGCTATATATGTAACCTATGTAAACAACATATAGTAAGTATTCCATATGTTTTTGAGGAGTCAACTCTTACCTATAGTTATCTAGCATTTCTCCTCTTACATCTTACATCTAATGTGTATATACAATGAATAAACACATACAGTTTAGACTGACTTATTTCAAATGAAGTATCCTGCCCATTGGCAGCAGCGTTTCCTATTTGCAAATGTTCTACTGAATAATGCCCCAGACTAAACTGCTCTAAAAATGCTTTTTTCCTCTAATTGAATGAACTTAACTTTTCTATGAAGTGGATAAGATATGATTTTACCCTAGTGCTTCACATGTAAAATCAGCATTCAAAAATTTACTTTTGCTAGGAGAAGTGAAATTATGACTGCCTTCTTGCTAAAGTGTTTGAATATGGTTTTACTATTGCTTTTCATTTAGCTCTTATAAAGGAAGTTTTAAAGGCCATGAAGAAAATGAGAAAAGTAATTAGAATCAGTTTTTCTCATTTGATAAAAAGCTTCCAAAATCATAATTTTATATGTAAAAAAGATCAATATTTAACATATACAAAACTTTTGTAACCAGAACCAGAAAAAAACCTTTGGTTTTGCAAAAATTGGTGAAATGCCTAAGGCAACAGGTAACCTACTTAAATATGGTCGCTTCTCTGTAACCTAGGGCCCTGAAAATCCCTACTTAGGTAATTGGATTATCTTCTCAACCTGAGTCCCTAACATTCTCCTCACTGTAATTCATCTTCTGTGCTACCTCTAGAATTATTTTTTAAGACAAATATAACATGCCACCCACAACAGTTTACCTTCAAGCTTTTCACTGAGGTAGGACAGAACTGTTTGGAGCCTTCACTGTTTACCAAAAAAAGCTCTGTGTGCCTCACTTCCTGTTTCCATATAGGTTTAACATCCAGTATAGTGTATGACCCAGCAAGGACACATTTGGGATAAAAAGGAAGGTCAAGTAGTAATTACACTGGGACTACAGGCAAACTGGAAATGTTTGCTGAAAGTTTACTAAACCAAAAATCTGAAAAATACAGGTATTTTATTACTTATTTAGTTTTCAGCTATTTGGGTATACATTTACTCTGAAAATATTTATGAATGCTTACTCTATGCCAATCACTCTGCCAGGGGTTGTGACTACAGAGATGAGCAAATTGCAGTTGCTGTCTTTGAGGGGTAAGGACAAGCGCTTGTAAATTTGCTGTATTGATGGCAAAGGCCCACTCGTGTTCTCGACACAGCTCTCAGGAGATTCCTTTTTCTCCATCTAGTTGCGTTTCTGCTTTTCTTGGTCTTACTAAATAATTAGCCTGTGTCTTCAAATTTCTTTTGTGAGCATATTCACATAATAGGTATTAACTCTTCAGAAAAATCAATTCTAGTCACTGATTAAAACTGAGAAAATACATTTCATTATATTTTTCAATGCTTTACGTAAATATGCAATGACAAGAGAATATTCTTTGAGGAACAGGAAATTAGGAAATAGCTTAATACTTTCACCGTTTTTAATTTGATGCAATAAATGGACATCTTATTAAAGGTCATCTTATGGAAAACAGGCTTGTAATTCATTTTCAATAACTTTTTAAAGAAATTTATATAAAAGTAATTCAATAATATCAAAGAAATTGTAAGAATAAGGAAAAATACATGCTAGTTACACAAACACTTTTTAGATTGAATTTGTCTTACTTCTATCTAATTTGTTTTTTACATATTTATTTTACTTAACTTGAATATAATTTTTCAAAACTTACCTTCTGTACATTAAAAATTTGACTTATAGTAAATATTTATATGTTTCTACATCATTCTTTATTACCATTTTGCTTTCATTATATTCCAGAGAGCATGGATACACTATATTTTACATAATTATTTCTCTATTTCAGGTCATCTAGGTAATTTCTATTTTGTTTTTTACATTATAATCATTAATATGGTGAATTACCCTGTGACTGCATTTTGTTTACATTTTGGATTGGTTCTGTAAGATAGACTAAAATTATGAATATTTTGAGTCCTAAACTTTTTCCAAAATTATGGCCTCAAGCTACATAGCTACAAACAATGCATAGAACACCAATTTAAAGATTCACAGTAATCATGGACATATCACGTTAAAATTTTTCTAATATCATGGAAAAAAATCATACCATATTATTTCAATTTAGATTCCTTTAAAGTTTATTGATGAAATATTTCTCTATATTTTGCCCCTTTAATTTTTTCTATTTAGTATTCCTTAATAAATGCTAATGTTTTAAAATAAACGAGTACTATAATCCCTATTTTTTCCAATAATGGATGCTGAAATATCAAATGATCAAGTGATTATTTATTTATTGTTGTATGGAATTATATGCACATACCCCACTAATAGTATGAAAGCATTCAGTATTTACCTGATGATGATGATGATGATGAATGTGTGTGTGTGTGTGTTAAGAGCAAGTTGATTTTTCAATAATTAATTTTGAAATTAATTGTTTATTGGGCCCTTTAAAGGATTTTGCTAGGAGGATTTTGTTTCACGTGTGTGAGTTTTACCGAAAGGTCAATCATCAAGAGGCCTCTTTCAATAGAAAACTTGGAAAAGGAAAAATACTAATTTGGTTAACAACTTTAATAAAGGCTTATAGGACACACTGTTAAAGACTGTTGTAAGTTAGGAAAATCAATACCTGTGGTAGATTAAAAAGGGCATAACAAGCCACAGTTCAGTTTTGTTTTCTAATATTAGAAAAACATCACTTCTTTATATTTTAAAGCCATTGCATATCATTCTGGTATATCTTTGCCTATTTCGTGTACAATTGTCTAAATTCAGCTCACTAACAACAGCTACTTAACAAAAATGCTGCTGTCCATTTTCTCACCCATTAAATAAGCAATTTTGCGCTGAACTGTTACACGTTGTTTCCACAATGATAAATGCCTTCATAGGTATTACACTGGTGCCGGTGATTTTGTTGCACCACATATGAAATGCTCACTGATACTGGTGAGAATTGACATGACACAACTCTAATTTGTAGATAGAAGAGCTTCCTTGTTGCTATTAGACTGTCTGTCACTAAGCAATACAGTGTTAGTTTTGCTGATTTTTTTAACTTTCAACACAAAATATTTAATACAGGCAAACTCCCTTCTTACGTGGTAAGTTATATAAATTATAGAAGTATATGTAAATGGTAAATCACGTAATTTTTGTAAATATGTAAATTTGTACATGCATGTAAATATATAAAATTTGTAATTTATACATTACATATAATTACATGTAATCTATGAAGTACTGTAGCAGAAAATACCTACAAATCCACTATCAACCCAAGAACTAGAATATCCTCAAAATCTTTGCCTTTTTCCCTGTGGGCTCTTTATCCCATTCTCTTAATTTTCCATTAGCAAAGTAGGAACCAGCCTGTATTCTGCAATCATTCTTTACACTTTTTTAAATCAATTTTTAGTTTTGTATATGTGTATATGTATAGGTATAGTGTGTGTATATATGTAAATTATATTGTCTAGTTTTGCTTGGTATGAGTTCTATAAAAGAATGATGTGCTGTCTGTAATCTTATGTAATTTGCTTTTTTCTCAGTATGCTGTAATTCTAAGATTCATTCACATCATTTTTATATGAGTATTTAATTCTTATAAATCTATAAGAAATTTAATTAATTTCATAACATTTTAGTATTCTACTGGGTGATTATATTACATATATAGTAATTTACACATAATAATATACTAATATATAACATAGGATATGGCATATGCAATAATATATAATATTATATGTTATTTTTTAATATGAGAAATATGACACAAGGAACATTGCAAACAACAGATATACTTAGGTTTTGGTTAGAGCTATACTCTGCCTCTAACTGAACTCTCTAGCTAAGAGAGACTGGGTAATATAAACAACTATGTTCTGCTTTTCTTAGACTAGCACAGGATTAAACAGCATTTATGGTTAAACTCTACATGAACCTCACTAAATTCTCACCTAACTTTCTTTTCTACCTTTTTCTTTAAAAAAAAAAACACCCTTTTTATTATGTTTATTTATTTTGAGAGAGATAGAGTGCAAGCAGGGGAGGGGCAGAGAGAGAGGGAGACACAGAATCCAAAGCAGGCTCCAGGTTCCAAACTATCAGCACAGAGCCCAATGTGGGGCTTGAACCCATAAGCCATGAGATCATGACCTGAGCTGAAGTTGGATGTTTAACCTACTGAGCCACCCAGGCTCCCCTTAACTTTTTTTTTCAAATGTGTAGAAAAGTGTATAACCTAAAAATTACTTATAGTGAACATCTACATAATCATCACTCAGATCAATAAATAGAATACTGTCTCCATCATACCTGGAGTACATCACTACCCTAGTTTTATGGTAATCATTTCTTTGCTTTCTTTAAACTTTGAACACTTAAGTGTACATAACCAGCACTTTGGGTAAATTAGACGTATGCTGAACTTTAAGCAAAAGTGGTTATACTTTATATCTGGATTGTTCACTCAAAATTATTTTGGTTTTATCCTTATTGTTGTATGTAGCAATGATTTATAAATTTACATTTTAATAGTATTCCCCAAGGTCAGAAAGATATTTTCATATACTGTTTTCTGAAAGTTTTGTAATTGTGCTTTTCATACTTTAAGATATGAAATTTACCTGTGATTGATCTTCTGTGCATAGTATGAGATAGAGGTCAAAATTATCTTGTCTTATTTTTCATGTTTTATACCATACAAATGTATCCATATGCCATATCCAAGGCTAAAAATAAGTTCACCATATGATTGAACATGCTTTTGAATCACTTTGAATTAGATACTATAAAGCTAATGCTACTGCACTGGGAAATTTCTATTTTGGTGATAGGCAAAACCTAGTAGAGTGGTGCTGTTTATAAAATTATGATGAGTGGTACCAGATCCATAAGTGTCTTGGAAATCACTTATTAACAATGATAATAACAATGCCTTTGTGTGTAGCTCATAACATACTAGTGGAACTGGAGAAAGCAGGCATTTCTATTAAGTGCTTCCATGCCATCCTTTCTATACAGTGGTGTCCTATCAGATTTGTGGCAGTGTTTGTTGTTAAAATCCCATTATATATTGATAAGAGCACATGGTTACAGACAGAGGAATGTTTCAAAACTTTTCAATGACAGTTTCTGGCACACAGCAACCAATCAATACATTAAGTTGAACCAAGTTCTTATAAATAGCATTTATGATGAGCCAATGCTGACAGTGAAAGTTGGCATGACCCTGTGTATCTATAGTTAAGTAATAATTTGTGTGGCCCCTGGAAAGATGACTACATGAATGAACTTTTATGAGGTACTTTGCACTCTGCACAAAATAAATATATTATCAAGCCATAACTTTAAAGAATATCAGCTAAATGCATATGCCTTTGATATGGTGCAAGAAGACTTTAGAAGCTAACAGTTGCCCACACCATGAGCAAAATTTACTCTTTGGGTGATAAGTATACAATATTTTGGCACAGTTGACATCTCCTGGATTGGTGGGGTGAGACCTGGAGAGCACAGGCAGACTCCATGCAAATCCTCAGTGGGTATATGTTCTTAAAACAATGGCAACTATAACAAGACCCAATAATACTACTTTGTAAATCAAATATAAAAAATAAGAGCAATACTACAAAACTTGTGTGCATGTATCAAAAATAAACTTAACTGAATACTTAAATTTAAATATATATAATTTTTTATTGTGGATTTGATTTGTTGAGTTTCTTGTGCAGCCATTATGAAAATTATAAAGCTGTAATATTTGTCTTTGGCCTCATTTTTCTTTTTCTCTGGCATTTTCCACTCTAAAGCAGTGAAAATGGTATCTCTGGGTCAGAGAGAAAGAAGATAAAAAGGGAACACAAGGTCTTTCTCTTTGTAGCTATGAAATAATGTGATTTTTTAAAACAGGTACATCATAGATTTTATCGCCATTCAAAATTTTTATTGATTTTAAAAAATACTGTACAGAAAACTTCAAACTAACTAAGCAGAATAGAACTCTTAGATAACAGTCAAGTGTTTTTATAACTCCTTTGTGTTCGACAGCCACCTGGAGAAAAATCTGAGGGAGAATCTAACAATATACCAATTCTGATGTTCTTCTATTTAATAATTGCAAACTCCATAGTTTTCAATGGTATTTTGCTGTACTTCCCAAATACTTTCCTGAGAAAAATAGTTTGCTGGGATATTAATATTTATTTATTGTTGTTCTTCTTGCTTTTCATTCTGTGGTTAAGTATGTTTGGGAAACATTGGGGCAAGTAAAGTTAAAGATGTTTCTTTACTGCAAGACTTTTTCAATCTTTAAATAGTTGCCAACCCTCCAGGAGGATGATCGAACATGCATTATTTTCCAAAATTGTATAAGGAATGCATACTTGTTGAGACTCAGAGATGGGGGGTCAGGTGAGGGACAATGTTTCATGTGAAAATATACACTATTATGAAATTTGAAAAGCATGCCTCTGAGTACCAAAGAACATGCCTAAAAGACTTACATAGTTATTTTTTTTACTTGTATATAGCTGAAAACTATTTTAAAGTATGTTCTGCACAAAGAATGTTTTTTTTTAATGATGAACATGGTTGTTGCATGCTCCCTTGACTTTTTGTCCTATTTAGAAACTTTTAGACAGTTTACATATTTCTTAATCTAAAATGGCTTATAGTATTTGTAATAGCAAATCATGTGGTTATTTTTCTTTTCCTTTAAAATTTTGAAAATCTTAATCTACAAGTAAAACTAATAAACAAGTCTATAAAATCATTTTTTATATATTACAGCACCATTTAAATGCTACATTTTAAGTCTTTGGTGGGTTAAAGAACATATATCCATGCAGGGTTTAAAGATCTACTTAATCAAATATTCCTAGTAAATAAGAACTTGTGATTAAAATTGCAAGTATACATGTGTAGTAATTAAATGATTGTGCCTGAAAGTAGAGGGAATTCAATCAAAGTAAGTGCATCAGAACTACATCCCCCATAAAAAGTCTCCAAGAACAGGAAGTAGCTGTATTTAGTAATTATACTAATCTTACTTAGATAATTTACCTTTCAAACTAGCCAAGTCTGTGTCATTGCAAATGACACATGAATAGGCTGTTTATTGTGATTTTCTTTTATTTTGTTTTGATAGTATAAAATGGTGCTATAACTCAGTTTAAGAATATATACGGCAGGAAAATATCTAAACATTTAACTTCAATAGAATAATAAAAACAATATGACTCTGATAGTGTTTTGTTTGGGAAGGCAAATTAATGCCCAGAGACTGAGTGTGCCAGCAATGTATTTAACACAATTTTGCTGTGGGAATTACACAAGCCAACGGCATAAAGGATAATTACTCTTAATGAGCCAACAAAGAAATAACATATTCCAAACCAATGATAGATTGATCACACTGTTGCTTCAAGCAGGGAGAGATGAAAGGAATAAAGTTCAAATTTATTTGAAGTACAACTCAACTACAAGTTGGTACTCAGGAGAGACAGCTTAGCCAGCCTAGAGCTGATGTCCAGCTGCCAAAGCAAAAGTCCCCTGTTGCTAAAGCAAGTTGCTAGGGAACAAGGACACCTGTGATGGCAAGATGGTCTTCATGGCCACTGTATGTTTTCATCACTGCTGATATAGGAGTCACCTTGGTCACAGTTGGAGCCAATATCTTCAGAGATCAGCAAAGTGTGGCCTGCCCAGACTAAACACTCTCAGATAGTCCTCTATGTATTTATAATCTTAATGTCCCTTTGGCATAGTTGCTTTTCCCTATGTTTTTATTGATAAGCCCCCAGTGGGGGCTGAACTTTTGAGTTCTTATGGATGAGAGCAGATGAGATGATGACATCCTGATATAACTTACTTCATTCTTTCTTCCAAACAACTTTGCTTTTAGAAACAACTTTTTTGGGGGGTCATAAACAAGTGGATTTGAAATCATATCAAACAAATGATGACAGATTACCACTGTTCTATATATTTAAAATATATAACTATAATTTCTAAAAGCTAATAGGAGCCTAATGACTCTGCCACTTTATCTCCTTTGTACCACATCTAACTTATGTTCCTATCCAGAGACATGGTATGGTGGAAGATAAATATTTCTGTTTAGATTGGTGTAAAGATGATAACCATTATATTACCCACATCTCAAAACTGCAGTTTCTAAACTGCCACTTCCTCATAAGGAATCCCTTTTTAGAAATGTTTTTTTTTTAACTGTTTCTTGTTAAAACCATCCATGTAGTCTATTCATGGTACTTGCCTGACTATTTCTTTGGAAATGTTTATAAGCACTTAATTGAGAATCTTAATTAAATACTCAGGATAAATATTAAAAAAATAAATCCTTCAAGAATATAGTAATATTTAAAAACAAGAAGTATAAGGAAATTTCTCTATCACTAAAAAAAGGGGAGTGGTCAAGGTAGTGTTGAATCCAGTTCAAAAATCCTCTGACAAAATGACCTTTAAATCATCTACCAGCGTACAATTGATCTCTTCTGTTGAGAAGGCCCCAGGGGCTTTCCTTGATAGGATTCCACTTCAAAGCAAGCAACCCAAATGCAAACAAAGAGAATTTAACACTCCTTCAACTCACTATGCAGGCTGGTTTTAAAAATGTCCTGATTTGTATTGAAATTTACCAGATTTCTGCTCTGGTTACATCCAGCACAGCAGTCAACACATTAAGATTCATAAAAGAAAAAATACTAAAAACTTAGTATCAAAATCATTGCAAATCATCAAAGGAGAACAGTAATTACACTTATTGCCCATCAAATATCTATAAATAATGCATTAAAGTTTACATTGTTTGAATACCACTGAAATTTGGGATTATAAGGACCAAGGGCCTGTTGCCCCTAAATGTGCCATTTTGGCATATTGATTATTTTAAATAAAAGTTACTTAAGAAACAGTCGATGCAGAAAGAACACTGTAACCTCTCCTCCACCACCTTGTCTCCACAAAGCAGAAAATAAATCTCCTGTGTGAAAGGTGCTCTCCCTAAACCATGAGGTAAACCGGCATCCTTATCAGATGGGAAATTTAAAGCAGAGAAGGTTGTTTAAACAACCCTTATTACTTTTAAAATTTACTACCCCAGCCCAAATTCTGTTTAGAATTCCTTACTAATTGAAGCTCCTAAAGTTAAATTTTCTTTGTCCTGTCAATTCCTCAGATTACTGCCTCTTTGCCTAAAGGGTATAAAACTGCTTGCCTTGGTAATTTCTTGGGGTTCCGATTTCATTATGGGACCTCTGTAGACACAAAATACAATTTTTTTTTCCTATTTATCTGTCTCATGACAATTTAATTGTTAAATGAACTGGAAGACCTTTGAAAGGTTCAAGTAAAAATTTTTCCTCCCCTACAGGTTGCATAGGAAAAGAACCTAGGTGTCTGTTTATTGACTCTTAAATATGTTCACAGGTTTTCTACTAATTAATTTCTTAACAGAGAAGGTGTTAATTAGAGAAGAGAACACAAAATAAAAGTCTTGCTAAACTTTGATATAAAATCATTTGAGTCATCAAAACCCTTACTACCTCTCATCTCAAATAAGGGTGATGTTTCCCTGCTCTTGATTTTTGCCTAATGACAATGATTCCTCTCAAAAATGCATCAAGGATGTTGTACTTTGGAGGAAGAAATTATATACCTTCCTTTGAGAAGGAAAATATATTTTCTTTCTTATTCTCAGAAACAATGGCATTTGGATTTTAACAAGATGTCTTGATTTCAGCTTATTTGTCAGCTCTAAAGTCAACCATGCTAAAACTGAAATGTTATCAAAAAAATTGCAAGACTGCAGGATAGAGATATTTTGAAGGAAGATTAAGAATATAAAGTAATTTCTTTCAAATAAGAAACTTGAATTTCCTGGTCGTTATCTTTGAGAGTAACATAAAACTTATATACACTTAGCTTAGGCAAATAATGTATATATCTTTTAAAGGGCTTTTTATGCAATGTGTAAGATTTATAGTTAATCTTATTGATTTACTAAGTTGATATATACTTCAGGAGAAACTTCTTTTTGTCAAGATGTTAGTCACACCAGTAGCTCCCAAAATTCTGAAAAGAAATAAAAGCTATCGTATGTATAAGTGTTAAGACATATTTTCAACATGTGAGCAATAAAATGAGTATGAAAACACCAGCTGGTACTTCACTCAGTGGCCCTTTGATATATTACTTTACCTTTAATTTGTTAGGTAATAAGGAAATTATACTTTTTTTCAGATTAGAGATAACTTACTGCTATTAGACTTTATATTTAGATCCATAATTTCTGAAATAAAATCTAATTATCAAATTATTCCTTCATTTAAATATTATTTTCTACAAAAATTTCACTCAAAATAAACATGAAATTATTATGCCTCTTAAGAGAATCGATATATTTCCATAGGAAACTCTTGGAATTCATGAAGATATTATTCCTAGAGATATGTTTTTCCATCATTTTTAAAAATCTAAAATTTCTGGAATTATTTTGGTTTTGGAGAGAGTATATGTAAATATAAAGATGGTTGGAAACAGTAATAAACTATTATTGTAACATTGCATACCATCCGTTCCACCCTCAGCTACCATGATTTTCCTTTAGGGGACCACCTTCCCATTCTCAGGCTAGACATAAAACTATAGCCTGGCCAATCAACTTTAACAATTATTGTCGCAACTTAGGTGGCAAAACATTGAACATCTGATACAAACTATTTAGAGACACAATTCCTACACTTTTTCTGGGGCTGTTTGGAAAGAGAATCTCTTATGGGGTTGTTGAGGAGCCTAGTTGGTATGGTAAAAATCCTTTATAAACTAATTAATACAAAATAATGTAATAAACAGTAACGGAGTAGAAGTAGGTCTACTTTAGGCTGAATTTTCAGCATCTTTTCTGAAGAGGTGACATTGTAGCAAAACTCTGAATACAAAAACTAGAGCCAAAAGCTTCTAAGCAAAGAAAAAAGTAAGTGAAATGTTTTAAAATAAGTTACAAGAGTGACTGGATGGCACCATCTGACTCTTGATCTCAGGGCTGTGAATTTAAGCCCCATGAAAACTTAAAACTTAAATCAAAACCAAAACCTCTGGGGCACCTGGTTGGTTCAGTTGGAAGAACACGGGGCTGTTCTTCCTCAGGATGGTGAGTTTGAGCCCCATGTTGGGTGGGGAGATTACTTAAGTATATTTTTTAAAAAACTCTTTAAAAATAAAAAATATAATAAAAATAAGTTACAATAAGAAGACTTACTATTTGGAATGAAAAAGAAAATGGCCTTAAAAATTTTTTTTTGATGTTTATTTTTGAGTGAGACAGAGAGACAGAGTTTGAGTGGGGGAGGAGCAGAGAGAGAGGAAGACACAGAATCTGAAGCAGGCTCCAGGCTTTGAGCTGTCAACACAGCCTGATGCGGGGCTTTACTCAAGAGCCATGAGATCATGACCTGAGCTGAAGTCGGATGCTTAACTGACTGAGCCACTCAAGCACCCAAAGAAAGTGGCCTTTGGGAATAATCTTTTTCATGTCAATTAGCAAATCATCTGTAAATTTCAATCAACTTTAAATTCTGATTTTTTTGGTAATGAATGCAAAACAAATTGGATATCTCAAGAATTATTTTGCTTATCCCTTACTTGGAATGTTGATACTCCAAAATTATGTTGAATTGAGAAGAATTTATTACCCTGATCCTTGAGCCAGGACAGTTACCTTTGACAAGTTGTGTATCACTGATGACAGTAAGAAAACAATTTTTAATTTTCCTGACCAATAAGAATTCTGTGGTGATTTGTCAATGTTATTTCTGCAGGAAAACTGACCAGACTTTATTATTCTCATCACCTTCATGAAGAAAATATTGCCTTCAGCCCTGAAAATCCTACTGTGTCATCTTTATTCTTCAAGATTGCAGCATGACCAAAGTGTAAGTCAGATTTGCAGTTTATCCTTATGGGAAATGCAGGTATTTGTATGGAGACATACCTCATTCTCTTAATGGAAAATGGTGCAGTAAATCATGCCATGAGAAACTAACCACCCTACTACATTTTTTCTTAAATAATAATAACACCAAAGCAAGTTAGGATGGAGATGAACCAAGTTGGGGCAATATTAACTGTTCTCTCAAAGTGCTTCAAAAATCATCATCAAAGGGGCACCTGGGGGCTAAGCCTGTTGAGCATTTGGCTGTTGATTTAAGCTCAGGTCATGATCTCATACTTTGTGGTATCAAGCCCTGTGTTGGACTCTGTGCTGACAGCACAGAACCTGCTTGGGATTCTCTCTCTCTCTCTCTCTCTCTCTCTCTCTCGGTCTCTCTCTATCTCTCCTCCACTTGTATGTGCATGCATATGCTCTCACTATCTCTCTCAAAATAAATACATAAATAAACATTTTAACAAAAAGTATTATCATAAGGGAAACCAGTGAATTTCTGTGTGAAAAGGGAGAGCATCTAGTTCGGTTCTCTTTTCTTTACCATCTGAGGTAAAAATAATGATTGAAGGCCCTGATAAAGAGACTTTTTCAACAATAAGCAAAGTCTTTGACATTAAGATATATGCAGAGAGGGGTGCCTGGGTGGCTCAGTTGGTTAAGCACCAGACTTCGGCTCAGGTCATGATCTCACGGTTCGTGGGTTCAAGACCCGCATCGGGCTCTGTGCTGACAGCCAGCTCAGAGCTTGGAGCCTCTTTCAGATTCTGTGTCTCGCTCTTTCTCTGACCCTCCCCTGCTCACGCTGTCTCTCTGTTTCTCAGAAATAAATAAAACATAAAAGAAATTTTAAAAAAAGATATATGCAGAGAAAAGACAATGAATCACATTGGCATGCAAAAATAATTGTCTTTACCAAATGCACTACCAAGCATCTCAAGTGCAGCACCTATGCACAACATAGAAATTAGCTTTTCTTTTGGCTAAAATTCTATTTGGTCAAAAAAACATATCCATCATTTCAATGATTTCAAAAGCCTTTAAAATTTTATATCTAGGAATTATGTCTTGATGACATTGGCATGTCTATAAACAGATACAAATGAAGAACTTTCTGCATCAAAAGATGTCATTAATTCCATCCAACTACATGCTGACAGTAACTGAATTAACCGCCAATCTTCGTGGTCTTGCTCAAAATTCTAGAAAAAGGACATCAAAAATGTTACTGTACAAAAAGTATACAGTAGTATCACATTCTTCCCAATATTTTTGAAAACACAATAACATCTAATAATATAATTTTCATAAGATGATATTTTTCACAAATAAAATTGCAGAAAAATAGAAGTAAAAATTAAATATTTCTCCCCCAAATGTATTTGTGCACATTGTAAGATTGACTGCATTTCATTCTATTTCTTTTCAAACTTATAGTCTATAGAGAACATACATTACCTTTATATTAACTATGTAAATAAAAATATAGTGAATTCTCATTGAATGTTTACCAAGCAACTAGCACCATTGTAAGTGCTAGAATTATAGCAGAGCACAAAAAAGACAAAAATACTTAAGTATACAGGACTTCCAATTTAGTTAGGGAGAGGGAGAAGAATGAAATTGTGGATGACAGGCATTGAATAAATGAAATAAACATGAAAACACTAAAATGGCAGAAATTGTAATTTTTTAAAGTTATTTATTTATTTTGAGAGAGAGATTGAGAGTGCTACAGGGAGAGGGGCAGAGAGACAGAGAGGGAGAAAGAATCCCAAGTAGGCTCCACACTGTCAGTGCAGAGCCCAGTGCAGGGCTTGAATCCACGAAACACGAGATCGTGACCTGAGCTGAAATCAAGAGTCAGATGCTTAACTGACCAAGCCACACAGGCATCCCAGAAATTATAATTTTAAAACTCATAGGTTCATTTTGTGGGATAGAATATTATGGCTCAAATTCTACAATAGATAGCACATTTTTCTTCTATTTTTTAAGGTCTATTTATTTTTGAGAGGGAGCTAAAGTGTGTGTGTACACATGTGTGTGAGTGGGGGAGAGACAAAGGGAGAGGGAGAGAGAGAATCCCAACCAGGCTCCATGCCATCAGTGCAGAACTCAATGTGGGGCTCAAGTCTCACAAACCATAAAATCATGACCCGAGCCGAAGTCAATATTCAGATGATTAACTGGCTGAGCCACCTAACCATCCCTGATTTTATTTCTGAATTTCTTTTTTAACCTCATCACTTCAAAGGAAAACAAAAAACTCTGAAATAAATCAAAAAATTTTCTTGAATCTTTTCTTTCTGTATGAGGACTGTACATATGGACATGAAAATAGTATCTTTCATTTAGAGATCATTTTTCATTTTATTGAAAGTTAATATATTTCCAGAAATTCAGAGAAGAAAACTCAGCATTGACTTTTATAATCCTTGTCTATATTACTATTCAGTGGAGGGGTGAAAAGAGCACCTTTTGTATTGTACTAGAAAGAGAATTACCACAATTTGTTGCATATTTAAATAGACTTGCTATATTTGATACGAAGGCTCAAATTTTTCCCTGAAATGAAATTCAGGGTTCCTGCTGACATTTCAAGATATGTTTTTACAAAATCCACTTTATAGTACACAAATGTTTAATATCATTTTGAAATAGTTTTCTCCAGGGGAGAGCTGAAACTATGTCTTCTAAAGAATAAATACCCTCAACTTAACTGGTCATTAGATGTCACTCCTCTCCCAAATGGATACAGTTGAAAGAGGGTTTCTGTTTTCCTTGGCAGTAAAACCAAATTGCATCCAACAAGGAATAAAAAAGCATTTAAATGAGAATTACAGATGTGTGAACCATTTGGAAAAATAACTTGCACTGACTTAAGTGAAATTTATGAAAGTCTTTTGAACTAGCCAGGAACCATTTAAAAAGTTTATAGCGCACTGGAAGAGCCTTATATTCATCTTTGCCACACAGTTGTATATTGCCCTTTGTGGTTGCCTTTTGTTTTCTATGACTAAGTTTAGTCCCTGTGAAAATGCCAGTACGTCATTTCTGGAAATGAATGCCTACTCAAAGTACAAACAATAGCAGGAAAAAATATATATCTTATTCTGTCCTGGTCTTATATATGTTTTTAAATTATCAATATAGAGAGAATCACCATAGAATTCAGAATAATAGTGACTTTATTCTTTTGGGATTTGCAGAGAATCTGTTGGTTTAGTAACAGAAAGCACAGACACCTTAGTTAGGCATGTCAACATTCTAAATTCTTTCTAATGACTGTATTCCTTTTGTTTTGTAAGTCCCAATGTGAGCCCCACTTTGCCGTTGAACAAAATTGAATGGCTACATCCTGAACAGCATACTACCTAAAACCTGACCAATCTAAGAAGCAAGTTAGGAAATGCCTATGAGGTCAACATGCTTCCTCCATTTGTATTTGGTGGTAACCATATTATGTTGTGACAATTTGTTAGACAGGTACATGTTAGCACAATAACATAGCAGTTGCTTGTTATGACTAATCAATCCCATCAGGAAAGAAAACAAATTTATGTTTTGTTTGTTTTAGATGTGTCTTAATATACTAGTTAATAAGTAAATAAAACATAATTTTTTGGTTCTTGATGTTTATAATCCTTTTTAGGGTTTCTGGGATTATGCTTGACTGGGATTAACTTTTTTCTTCTTGTCGAAAAACAGATACATTTCAGTTTATAAAGACTAGTTAATCTAAAAGGAGAAAACAAGTCATGTTGTTAATGCAAAAAATGCTAGATTATTCTCAACTGAAAATATTCAGGAAGATTATCATCTAAATATTGCTTTACACTCTAACTAATGGGAAAATGACATTGGCAAATTTCTAGCTTAAATAGAAAATATCTACTTTTTAAAAACTGATATATATGCACTTTGAAAGTTGTAAGAAATAGAAAAGGGATATTCAAGAAGACAAGAATAATATTTGCAAACAAGTCTTAAATGTATGCTTGTATATGCTTTCATCTTTTATCCAGGAAAAATGTTCTACACTTATAACATACTATTTTAACAATAGAAATCTTAAAAAAAAAATAATCATGAGTTCAGTAGGCAGAATGAGAAGTATCCCAGCTTAAAATGAACTTTTCCAGTTACTGTAGGTTTAGATATGTTTTTGAAGCTCACGTGCTTTTTAATTTATTTTTTTAAATTAATTAATTTATTTTGAGAGAGAGTGAGAGAAAACCAGCAAGGAAGGCGCAGAGAGAGTGCTGACAGAGGGTCTGAATCAGGCCCTGTTCTGACAGCAGAGAGCCCAATGCAGGGCTCAAACTCAAAAACCACGAATTCCCGAGCTGAGCCAAAGTCAGACATTCAAATGACTGAGCCACCCAGGTGCCCCTGAAGCTCACATACATTTTTCATTTTTAAAACCTAGTTTATGACATTGACTTTGGGGCTTCACATATTTGAAAACACTACATTAACATCAATGTCACAATAATGATTTTAATAAAAAAGACTATTAATAAAATCTCCTGGCAGGAAAAATACAATATGTCATATGACTCTTGCTTCAGATGAGGATTAGGCAGTAAAAGGAGTGGATAGGATTTTGCCTACCAGAGTTTTCACTCATTTATCTAGTATTTCTCATAATAGCATATGTGTTACCTTTTTTTTTTAATTGGGTAAGGAAGTGTTTTTAACTCTCCTTGGGGAAGTGGAAAGAGGTTTTGAAGATTTATAGTGACTATTTCTTAAGAGTTAGGTGCACTTTCCTGGACTCTGCATGATTTGCTAAATTTTGTTTCGCCTACTGCTTTGCTTCCTCATCTCCCAGGCACTAGGAGGAACAACTTTCTGTTGCCTTATTTCTCGGTGGTCAATTTTTATTTCTTTGAGAGCTTATTCAGTTGATTTATATTTCTTTTTCCTCTTTTTAAAAAATATTTATTTATTGAGAGAGAGAGCAAGAGAGAGAGAACACAAGCAGGGGAGGGGCAGAGAGACAGGAAGAGACAGGATCCCAAGCAGGCTCCGTGCTGTCAGCCCAGAGGCCAATGTGGGGCTCGAGCCATTGAACCCTGAGATCATGACTTAAGCCACAATCAAGAGTTGGATGCTTAACCTACTGAGCCACCCAGGCACTCCTATATTTGTTTTAACTCAAGCAAACAGAAGATCAGTGACTAAATAGGCATATCAAAAGAGTGTAAAAACTCAGAGATTTTTGGTAGTCAAACAATAGAACTAATGACAATAATTAATATGATAAGAGTAACTAACATTTAATGAAAAGTTCTATATACCAGGTACTTGATGAGTGCTCTATTAACATGTTTAATTTTCCCAACAAAATTTTAAGGGAAATTTCCTTCATCTCATAGATGAGATAAGAAAGCCACTGAAAAGGGCGCCTTGATGGCTTAGTCGGTTAAGCGTCCGACTTTCGCTTTGGTCATGATCTCGCTGTTCGTGGGTTCGAGCCCCGCGTCGGGCTCTGTGCTGACTGCCAGCTCAGAGCCTGGAGCCTGTTTCAGCCTGTGACTCCCTCTCTCTCTGACCCTCCCCTACTCACGCTGTCTCTCTCTCTCTCCTAAAAATAAATAAAACATTAAAAAAATTTAAAAATATAAAAAAAAAAGCCACTGAAAGGCTAAACAGCTTACCTGCAGTCACTATTAAAAACTTAAAAATTTTTTTTTGATGTTTATATATTTTTGAAGCTAAACATGAGCAGAGGAGGCATGGAGAGAGAGACAGGGAGACACAGAACTCAAAGCAAGTTCCAGGCTTTGAGCTGTCAGCACAAAGCCTGATGTGGGGCTTGACCTCATGAAGATCATGACCTGAGCAGAAGTCAGACACTCAACTGATTGAGCCACCCAGGAGCCCATATTAAAAACTTTTTATACACAAAACTGGTCAATTACATATTCCCCACCTATCTAGCTCTTGAAATATGAACATTTTCATTTAATATTGTTAAATGAATAATCTAGTTAACAAATTAATAAATATGAAACAAATTTTAGAAATCAAGACATTGATGTTATTTGGATTTTAAAAAGGAATGACTTCAGAATTAGTGATGAAATTAAGAAAAGGTAAATGAAATACAGGAAAAGTGATTTAAGAATTAGGCATTTGATATAATAACTTGATGGCAAAGTGGTAGCACAGAACAAAGAGGAAAGAATAAATTATTAAAAACAATAATATTGGAAAAATTTGGATTAATAAATGTAGAAAGACTACTCCAACATCACAGTCAAACAAATATGAACTCTTGGTAGATTAAAGATTTAACTGCAAAAGCTAAAACTATGAAATGTATAGAAGAAAATATGAAAATATGAGAGGATATGTATGTGACAGAAAAATACTTCATAATGAAAATTTCTGAAACATAAATGATGAGGTGAAAATTTAATAGTTTAAGTTATCTCAAATTTAACTTTTTCTTTTTTTCTTTTTTGTAGAGAGTAATCACTGTCTACACACCCATTAAAAATTTTTTAGCCTCTCATGGAGATATATTGGGCAACTGCTTCTTATTTTGACCACTAGGCTGTATACAAAAGTGATATGTGTTACTTCTAGTCAAAGATACTTTGGAAAACCTATGGTTAAATCATGCTTTCTAATCTCTCTTCCTCTGTATGAGTAAAGGCCATATTTGAAATAGAAGTGCCAACAGATGGAAACTTTTAGATCCTTAAGTCCCCACTCTGAAGGGACTTCTAGAGATTGACCAGAACTACAGCAAACTTTGGATGATATTTTATGTGTTAAGTTACTTAGATTTTGAAGACATCTGTTATGAAGTATAGCCTAGTCTATCTTGATTGTTATACTCTTCAACATAAGACACCCACCATAACCAAAGGCTTGAAGATAATCTCATGTCTGAAACCAAAATAATAATGACTATACAATGAATTCCTAAAAGTCAATAAGAAAGATATATGAAATCTAATAAAAGCCTGTGAACAAAGAGCAGGAATATATAATTCAAAACAGAGAATCACAAATGACTAATAAATATTTGATGCTCTAATTCACTAGGAAGCTTGTCATTGTGAATTGAAAAAAATAAGGATGCTGAAAATAGAAAAAAAAGGATGGTACCAAAGGTTAGTGAAGATAAGGAAATATTGAAGATTCATATGCCCCTGCTGAGAGTTTAAATAATGGTAGCCATTACAGAAAGTGCTCTTATAGAACTCAATTAAAAGTAACTATGTATATAACTCTGGACCTAGGAATTCCACTCCTAGGTATGTGTTCCCATTCAGTTCCATAACTGCTTCCCATTTGTTTACAGTAAAAGATGTCTGGGTGGAATGGATAATTAAAATGTGGATTAGATCTTAGAATATTATGAAGCGTTAGAAGTAAAATATTGGTGTATATATAACAACACAGATCACAAAAACATAATATTCTGTGAAAAAGAGATAAAAATTTTAGACACATGTATTAATAACATTTAGGTAAATCTAAAAAATGTTCCCCAAATACAAAACTATATTTGCATACCAAGATATATGTGTATTTAAAAACATAATAGTCACCTCTGTGAGAGGAAGCAATGCAAGTAGGGCCTGAAGATGAAAAAAAACGAAATAAGTGGACATTCTTGACATAGATATATATGATAATAGGGTATGAGCTGGAGTATATGGTTAGTCCAACGTTATGCAAGTGAGGCCAAAGAGTAATGTTATAAAAGAATAAAGAACGGGGAAAATGAGAGTACTAGGAAAGAGTTTAGAAATTCCCAGATGTGACCTTCATTAAAATTTCTGATTTTTAGGTTAATGGAAATAATATAAAAAAGAACACATTACAACAAAACCAATTGAAAAGATAAACAAACAAAAAAAATACCATAGTAGACCCACAGTTTTAGTTTAGTATCTGAAGCACAAAAAGAAAGTCACTTAAAACTTCCTGTAATTCCATTCAATATCTATATTGAATTACCCTCCCACATTATTAAAATCCATGAAGAAATTTTCTATAATTTGAAATGTCCCTCTTTTTTCTTATATAACCAGAGCACCAGGAGAGACTAAAAAAAAAAGTTTAATTGCATACAAGGTGGACTAGTATTAAATTTGGCTTTCTTTGGCAAGGTTCATTTGTAGATTTTTCCTTTCCTAAAAATGTTTATTAAAGTGGAAGTAAAATAATAAATCTTAGTGAGTCCCCCACACAAAGTAAGCTAGTTTGCATGGTGACATAAGTAAATACAATATGAAACAGTAGGTGGGTATAATTTTGTTTAGACTTTCAAGGAAATAATCACCACAGGAAGCACAGCTGGAATTAGAGTCCAAGTTTATAAATCCTTGAGTTTTTCCAGTGGAATCTAATCATTCAGATTCTTAAACAGTTTGCATACTAAGTGAAAACAAAAGGACAAGCCCATATTTTATAACTTCTTGAGAAACTAACATTTCTTATCTGTTGCAGTAAATTTATGACAATTTTTTGAACAATACACAATGAAATTTTTGATAACGGCCACTAACAAAAGCTTTTATTCTAAACAGTTTGCTAATTTTCAAAAACCCTTTTGAGTATGAAACTACATACTATCACTTATTTTCAGCTTTGGGTCAAGAAAGGGTCACTTTATGGGAGTTATTGTTGATTATATGCTAACATTCACAGGAAACAGACTTTGGTTATTTTAGGCTCAAGATGACAGCTATATGAAATGATAATGTAGCTATATTGGGAAATGTAATTAAACTGCCTTTCTGTATTGAATGATAATTGCAATGAGACTGCTCGGTGAAAATCTGATGATGAGACATGGAGGAATTTGAAATGTTACTGACTCCAGTCTTATTTAGAAACAGAAAATTCAACCTAGTCTGATAGAAAGTATTTAATTCTAAGTCTTAAGTGAACGACCAATTAAACAGTTTCTTCCACCTTATATCAGAAAACTACTAGGACAACTGTCTTTCCCTGGACTATGGAAGTGTTTCTCTTTCTGCAATTCTTGCAGAGCATTACCAAAATTTTGCCCCATAAAATGCTTATAGGCATGAGGCAAGAAACCAGAGTCATGCTGCTAAACCTCATCCAAAGTGGGCCTGTGCAGCAAGGGAAACAAGAGCACAAATAAACAATTGGGACTACATGAAACTAAAAAGCTTCTGTACAGTGATGGAAACCATTAACAAAACAAAAAGTCAATCTACTGAGTGAGAGAAGATATTTGCAAATTATATATCTGATAATGGATTAATATCCAAGATATAAGGAACTTATACAACTCAACACCAAAAAACCCACAAGTAATCCAAGTAAAAATGGGCAGAGGACCAGAATAGACATTTTTTTTTTCCAAAAAAGACATGCAGATGCCAATAGACACATGAAAAAAGATGTTCAACATTACTCATCATCAGGGAAATGCAAATCAAAACCACACTGAGACCAGTCAGAATGGCTACTATCAAAAAGACAAATAACAAGTATTGGCAAGGATGTGAAAAAAAGGTGAAAACTTTTGCACCATTGGTGAGAATGTAAATTGGTGCAGCTACTATGGAAAGAGTATGGAGGTCCTCCCCCGAAATTAGAACTAGAAATACCATATGACCCAATAATTCCATTTCTGGGTATCTACCTAAAGAAAAAAGAAATAAGAACCCCTATGTTTACTGCAACTTATTTATAATAATCAAAATATGGAAGCAACATAAGTGCCCCTCAATAGGTGAATAGACAAAGAAGATGTGGGGTGTGTGTGTGTGTGTGTGTGTGTGTGTTTGTGTGTGTTGTGTGTAATATTACTCAGCCATAAAAAGAATAAAATCTTGCTATTTTTGACAACATGAATGGACTTAGAGGGTATTATACTAAATGAAATGTCAGACAGAAAATGATAAATATAATATGATTTTAGTTATATGTGTAATCTAAAAACAAAACAAATGAACAAACAAACAAAATAAAATAGACTCAAATACAGAACAAATTGGTGGTTGTCTGAGGGGAGGTTAGGGAAGATGGACAAAATAGGTGAAGGGAACAAAGAGAGAAAAAATTTTATCGATATATATATATAAAATTATGTATATGTATATAAATTTTGTTAGGACATATATAATTATGTATATGTATGTATACATATGTGTATGTTTAAGTGTAATTATGTATATGTATATAAGAATACTATAAGGATTACAAAAATTGTATAATAGATATAGATATATATTAAATTTGTATAACTGCATCATCTAGTATAAAAAGCTATAAAATGAGATATAGATACAAAATAGGATACAGTTAGAGATATATAAAATATATGTATATAAAATAATTTTGTAGCTTTCATTTATATAAGAATACACATATTCATATATATGATACACACAGACACACACACACACACACACACACACAAAACATCTACATATGTATATCTCTTTTTCATTGCCACTGCATCAAAGTGGATGGTTTAGCTCTGAAGATTTAGGTATTACTCAGTTTATCCTGCGTGTTTGTTTATTCTCTGGTAGTCATGTTCTGCTTCTCAGGATTCTAATGATCTATATAAACTGGATTACCTCCCTTTCTTCCACAGCTATCATCTTGTTTATTATTATTTTCTTCTCTTTTACTTCTAAAGAACTTCTCTAATTATTCCTCAATATCACTGATATAATTTTCTGAGAATAATGCTATGCTTTCTTTCTTGGTATTACTAGTGCACATTTTAATTTGCTACTATCTTTTTAGTTACCCCTTTTCTCACTCTATTAACTCCTTTTAATCTCATTCTCAATCTCAATAAGGCGGATGCATTTTCAATTCAATTTTTTCCTTTTATATAATGAACTTTTTATTATTTTATTTTACTGAAGACACAGCATATATCTTTAAATTTTTTTGGTTTAAATCCTTTCACATATATAACTTCTTCTGCCAACTCAGGCCAATAATTTAATTTTTATTGTGATTGTTGCCCAAATAACTTTTTTCCCTATCTGCACTTGAAGAAATGATGACCTATAAATGTGTTCAATGTTTGTCCCCTAACAGGTACATGTAATCCCTTTGAACCACACCACAATCTAATGAAACACCTTGCATATACTTTTGTTTTAGAAAATGTCTGTGAGAACAGCTCTCTTGGTCTGGACAGACAATTCCTTCTATTTCTTAGTCCTCACAGTTTAAAGAAGTGAATTTCTGCATAGATAATGTTGATTAAGTTATAGCTCTTCTCTAGAAGTGGTGCAAATAATGTATTCATTCCCAGAGTATACAGCTACTGTAAATCTTTTTGTAAACCTCTGCCTAATCTCACATTCAGGGTATTCTATCTCTTTTTACCTACAGATATATCCCTGAAATTTTAGGAAAGGATACAGGATCCCAAGAGTTTTTTCTTTTATTGTATATTTTATCAGTGGGAATTTTTAATAGAATGGAATATTTAATTTTTAAAATAATGTCTTTCTTTCATAGTCAATCTAAAAACTGAGAAAAGGCTACTTTGTCAGCTAAATAAGGCCTGGTATCACAAAATGTGACCGACATATTTCTAAAAGCTAAAATAGAAATTCATTCATCCTTGAAGTTTCCCAAAGTCATTCTTTCATTTTAAACAATGAATAGTTCTTTGTCTAAGAAAAACAGTATTATTAAATTATCTTCAGTAATTTAAAAAGAAGACTATCTGACTTTCAGGAAGTCCAGAGTAAAATAAAATCATATGAAGTAAACTACACATCTTATAAGTACCATATGTGTAGATTCTTTTGACAATGGCTTTTGTTGGTTTGGTATGAAAGTAATAGAAGAGGAGCTTGTATCATTCAGGAAAAGTCTGTAACACTTCACAGAATTAAAGATTCCATTTTTCAAATACTACACTTAACCAAAAAGTACTCTCACGTTTTAAAAATTTTAATCATGTTATTTTTAATGATGACATGGTTTTTATAGTAAGAGACAGGGCCAAGATGTTATCATTGTTGGATTACCATTTACAAGCACACTGAAAATCTCTTTGCTTGTCTGCCACACCTGAAGTTCAGCCCTTAATATACCCCTGTAACAACCCACAAGCGAATATGAGACAGGCAAAAAAAAGAGGTATCTTTCTTTTATGTGTGTGTAAGTTAATGAATCACATTGTCTCTAATGTAGGGAAACTCAGCATTGAGATTCTAGAGGTAAATTGTGTTTCATATCTCAGGTTATGAACGTTTTTAATGTCCACTTTAATTATTGGTTAGAATGGCCAGTCCGAAGACAATGAAGTTGACAAAATTTGTCATTGAACTCCTCCTTTCTTGACTCTTTCAGAGGTCTTCTTTTATTTCTTAAATATTTAATTATTTGAGAGAGTGGGAGAGAGTGCATGTGCATGCAGGGAGGGAGGAGAGAAAGCGAGAGAGACAAATCCAAACTGGGCTCAATCTCACAAATCATGAGGTTATTACCTGAGCGGAAATCAAGAGTCAGATGCTTAATGGACTGAGCCACCCAGGTGCCCCCGAGCTCCTCTTTTATTGTAGCCATACTCCAGGGACTGAGTATTTCAAAATTTCCATTTCTCTAATTCTGTCTTCAGAAGAGAATATTTAACAATTAAGTCAATATTAACATCATAGTGTGAATTTCTTCAATGAGAATTTTCCACATTTCCACAACGATTCTCCAGGGATCTTGGTAAGAGTCATAAGTGTTACACAGGACAGATTGTGGAATAAAGCAGACCTGGGTTAAGGTTTAACTTTTTATTTTAATAGGATGAAATTTATAAATGTTTTAAGTTTACCCATCCTCAAATTCTTGATTTAATAATTTATATATTTATTGTTTTGAAAATTCAATGATGAAACAATGTAAGGGAAAGAATTTACTTACAATCAAAATTATTTATTTTTATTTTATTTTTAAAATTTTTAAATGTTTATTCATTATTTTTGAGAGAGAGAGACAGAGTGCAAGCAGGAGAGGATCAGAGAGAGAGGAAGACACATAATTTGAAGCGGGTTCCAGGCTCTGAGCCGTCAGCACAGAGCCGGAGCGGAACTCTAACCCACAAGCGGTGAGATCATGACTTGAGCTGAAGTCAGATGCTTAACCAACTGAGCCACCAAGACGCCCCCAAATTATTTATTTTTAAATGACTTGTAATTTTAGAAGTAGAAAACATGAAATTAGAATATTTGAGGCAAGTAGGCAATTATATAATCTGCCTATTGTAGAGGCATCTTCACTTTGAAAACTGGTAATCATAAGCAATTAACTCCTCCCATTGAAAATAAGTGACAAAAATCTATCACTACAGGAGTTATGTTATTTTTCCTTATCAATTAGATATTATATACTAAAACAGTGACATCATCATATTATAAGTTATTCTCAAGTAGATGCTAGATTGAACTAGCTCAGCAGTTTTGAAGTATTTTATTTATTTATTTAATTTTTTAAAATATTTTATTCATTTCTAGGAGAGAGAGAGACAGCGTGAGCAGGGGAGGGTCAGAGAGAGAGGGAGTCACAGACTCTGAAACAGGCTCCAGGATCTGAGCTGGCAGTCAGCACAGAGCCCGACGCGAGGCTCGAACCCACAAACCGCGAGATCATGACCTAAGCGAAAGTCAGACGCTTAACCGACTAAGCCCCATTTTAAATCCTTTTTTAAAAAAAATATGAAATGTTATCTGTAATCACTACTATAAAACAGATAAGAAAGTGACTGGGTAATTTTGGAGGGATTCACCCTTAGATCAGTATATGGCCCATGATTCCTTTCATGGAAAATACTTCTAGCCTTCCATATAGAATAGTAGAAAATGACGGAAGTAGACAATGGTGGGGGGGAACACAAATAGCTATACATTTGACATATTTTGGATCTTTTTTTCTCAGGTCACCACTTTCTTCTTTATCATCACAAGAATAAATAATTAAAAACAGTAACAACAAGCCAAGCACTAGGCCTTATTTGCTTTATTTCTGGTTATCACAAAACTACAAAGTAAGCAATATTAAAACCATTATTATTATTATTATTATTAATGAAGAGATGTAATCTCTGCAAATTTTATTCAAACCTCTATTCACAAGTTATAACAACAGATATAAGCATACATTTTGTGGTTTGCATTGTTTTTTACATAGTGGAATAATTTTATTAAATTTGTAGATACTTTAAAGGTTTCAATTCTTCAGCATTTCCTCTAAAACCATAACCCTTCAAAAATGCTTATATTGCTACTTTTTGACTTTTCAATTCTAGGCATTTTATACTCCACAGGTCTTCAAACATTTTCATTTCAGGATCCCACCCTTGAAATTTAAGGGTGACCCCCAAAACCTTTTTTTTATGTGGGTTATGCCTATTTATATTTACCATACTATAAATATAACCTTGGAAACTTTAAAAAATATTCAATTTTAGTATAACAAAAATGTTACAAATAAGTATAAATAACATCTTTCTATGAAAAATATCTGGTTTTTGCAAAACAAAAGTCTTTACTGAGAACGGCATTACTTTACATTTCTGCAAATCTCTTAATGTCTATTTAATAGCAGATAACTGGATTCTCATATCTACTTTGCATTCAGTGATACGTTGTTTTGGCTGAAGTACTAAAGAAAATCAAGTCGTACACAGTATGTACTTGGAAAAGAGAAATTTTATCAAATAATCATGATTATTTTTACTTATTTATATTTAATCAAAACAAGACAATGGGAATTTCCTAAAGGATAGCTGCAGTGTCGAATCTAAACCATATCAATAAACTTTTACAGTGAAGCCTGCTGTTTTTTCTTGCACCTTGAATGGATATTTTATCTATGGTCAGGTGACTTTGTAACATTCATGCATCGGTCATTTGGAGATATTGCTTCACTATTTATGTAGGTTATTCAATGTTGACACATTTCCTCATTTAATATAAAAAAATCACATTCATAAATACCACCAGTGATCTCATAAGAGAAGTCTTTAAGTATGGAGAAGTTATCAAGTCACATAAAGGAAATCCAAAATTTTAATCTTCATTTGAAAGTTAAAATTTCATCATAGTAATAAATACTGTCTGTTGTTTTCCTTGAAATAACAGGCTTACTTCATTTATTTTCAAGAAATGTCTATCAAATACACAATTATGAATAACCTTGTTTGGCAGTTTTTCTTTTCAGTAAATGGTATTCTGTGTAAAAATTTTAGATCACAACTATTTTCCTAAGTACTATTTCTCATGTTCTGAAGATGTACATGTTGGATATGGTATGGTAAACTTGATGCAAACACAGGAAGAATGGGAATGAGGCATGGAAGGAAGTTTATTATACTCACAAGGTTCAGAGAAGGGGAGTACTGAATGCCACACAGAGCCACAGAGGAAGACACCAGAGCAGTCAGGAGGCAGAAAGGCAAGAAGTAAAGGGAGATCTTAGACCAAGGCTTTCATTCACTGGAGTTTCCAGGGGAAAAGCAAAGCAAGGTAAACAGTTTAAAACTGCTAGTTTGAATAATTTTGGCAGGCTCTAAGCTATAGGGGGGTACCTGACACCAGGTTACCTGGTACCTGACCCTAAGATGATTATGGCAGAGAAATATTGCCTGCTGGGGTGTATAGGCCAGATAAAGGAGAAGGGAGAAAGGAGATTGGTTAGTTTGCATATAAAAGTCATGATTCTGGCTGAGTACTTTTGCTACCTCTAAGAACTGGCTAGCCTTCTGTCCTCAGCCAGAAAAGGTTTTGTTTGTTTGTTTGTTTGTTTGTTTAGTGTTTTTTATTTATTTCTTAGAGAGAGCGTGAGCAGGGGAAGGTCAGAAAGAGCAGGAGATACAAGATCTGAAAGAGGCTCCAGGCTCTAAGCTGGCAGTCAGCACAGAGCCCCACGCGGGACTCAAACCCACGAACTGTGAGATCATGACCTGAGCCGAAGTCGGACGCCCAACCGACTGAGCCACCCAGGTGCCCCAGAAAAATTTTTTTAAAATGTCAAAACATCATGGGTGCCTGGGTGGCTCAGTTGGTTAAGTGTCCAACTTCCGCTCAGGTCATGATCTCACAGTTGGTGAGTTTGAGCCCTGCATCAGGCTCTGTGCTGACATGTCAGATTCTGGAGCCAGTTTGAACTCTGTGTCTCCCTCTCTCTCTGTCCCTCCCCCATACATACTCTGTCTCTGTCTCTCTGTCTCTCTCAAAAATAAATAAAACATTAAAAAAACGATGTCAATACATCACAATAAGCAGTTTTAATAATGTGCTATATATCTCAAGAGTTATAACCAGTATGCAGAGAAATGCTTATGCATACTTATCATTTAATCATATAGAATACTAAAAAATATGTCCCCAAGGTCACGATTTAATAAATATTTTTTACTTTATCAAGAAAATTATGAAATAATACATATTCTTTAATTCCTTTAATTCCGTTAATTCCTGGTCATCAAGTAGACAATGGTGAACATATTTTGGTGCTACTGCCTTGATGTGTGCTTATGTATTAGTATTTTTAAGCACCATTGTTTTGTGCCATTGGTATACTGTCAGTGTACTGTGCAATAGGCAAATAACACTAACCACTATATAAAGAGTTATGAATCTACATTGTCCCTTGGGAGTGTCTTTTGGACCCCCAGGAGCCAACATACCACACTCAGAAAATTATTGATCTATCCTTCCATTATGAAAGAGAGACTTCTAGATTATTTTATGTACCCACATACACATAACCTCTACCAAAAACTTTCACTTTCTATTTCCCTCATCTTCTCAAAATAAATACATCAATATTAAAGTTTTTGTTCTCTCCCAAATTAAAACTTACGTAGTTTTTGTTTCTTTTGTATTGCTTTTCTTAAATTAATTATTGCCTTAGGTGCATATTCTCTATCAGCTGTGTAAATCTCTTTTTGCTACATGTAAACATAATAGCAATTCTATCAAGTTCATCCTCTTAAAGAAATCTCTTTAGAAACTTCTTATCTGCTCCAAATGTAATTTGTTAAGTTCCATGTTTCATGTAGAAATTGTCAGCCTGTAATCGCCATTCACCATTATCTTGGAAAAAACTTTTCTCATTCCCTTTTTGATCCTCCTGTTTCCTGTGTCCAACATCTTTTTGTTAGTTTACTTTCTTATTTTATTGTAATATATACCCCAGTTGCTTCCCAAGAGTAGAGGTAAGGGGTAGAAAAGTTTTAGACCTTGTAAGACTATAAATTATGAAATATATCTCATGATCAAATGTTAGTTTTCCTGACTATCGAATTCTAGACTGAAAATATCTTTCTTAGAATTTGGAAAACATTTCACTGCTGCCACCTACTTCTCAGATTTGCATTGAAATTCTGCTGCTATTTTGATTCTTGATTCTTTCCTTGTTGCATCTTTTGGAATTTTCTTTTTGTTCCTAATAATGGGAAGTATTGTGATAATATGTCTTTGTGAGTCTTCTATTTTCTATTTTGCTAAGAACTCAGGATGTATTTCAGGCCTGGGGAATATTTTTGAATCTTTTTGTTGATGTGATCTCCTCTATTTTCTCTATTCTATTGTTCTGAAACGACTATTATTTTGATATTGGATCGCCTGGAATAGTGCTTTAATTTTACCATTTATTTCTCTCTAATATATCTTAACTCTTTTCATTTTGTTCTTTTTTCTTAAATCTGCTCAATTTTAATTTCAACACTTCCACTGATATTTTTGTGTATGCTATCATACACAAAATTTGTACTCTCATATTTGTACTATCCAAGAGCTCTTCTAAATTCTCTGAATGATTTATTTAAAAGTGTCTCCTTATCTTATGAAAGCACAGTCTTGCCGTACTGCTCACAATATTAATTTTGTTCATTCTTCTTTCATATTCTCTATTTCCTCTATATAACTGGTTATTATTTGTTTTAGCTCTTAGTCTCTATATTTTTATTACCTACTATCCTTTACATAGTCACTCTCCTTTAATATCAGGAGCTAAACACTGATTACCCCAATATGTGTGATGGAACTTTGCTCTCAGTCAGCTTTAGAGTAGGATAATCTTCTTAAGAAGAAACTGCTTTTGCCAGTATCTGCACTTCTTATCTTTGGGCTTTCAGATACCTCAGCAAAGTTTTTTCCAAATGCCTACCTGAAGGGAATAATTTGGCTGCTGGTAATCTTTGAATCAGATGTAGTAAGAAAGAAAAGATCTTAATGTTCAGTATGTAACAATCACTTAATCTTGTTTTCAATACAGCATATCCAGCCTCCATTGTAACTGGAATCCTTCAATATGCAGATTCTCTCTTTGGCAGTCTGCTGAGAATAGCCTGCATACTTCATCCTGGATATAGGTTGAGACAGGCCACCCATCTGGATGAGTAAAGCATGGAAGGATCTGGAAAATAACCTATACTAGGTCATCTGGGTTTTGGTGTCATTTATCTTCCTGGCTTACAACACTGTTTTTAGATTATAATTTTTTTTAATGTGATAAGTTACTTATCCTTCTTCTGTTCTGTTTTCTGTCTTCTAAAAGTGGGTTACTATTGTTGCTCTTTGTCTTTGTGTTTTTCTGTTTTGTAAAAATTCCTTTATAACGGTTTCTGGAAAGAGTTGAGGGCAATGTTTCATTAAATCTACCATGTTATCCAATAGCCAGTTTATATTGGTGTGTGTGTGTGTGTGTGTGTGTGGGCATGCGCTTAGGTGATTTTTAAATAAATTTTATTATAACATACAGAACAGTGCATAAATCATAACGTACATGAACATAACCAAAGAGCTAGAACATTACTTGCACACAGTAGCATCTGTCATGTCCTCAACCAAAGGTCACCATTATTCTAATAAACCTTAAACTCATGTTGCCTATTTTTTAATTTTGTATAACTAGATTCACACAGTGTATATTCTATTTCATGTAGCTTTTTTTACTCAGTTATTTCTGTGAGATCTTTCATATCATTAGCTATAACAAAAGTCTGTAGGTTTTAAATTACTGTTTAATATTCCTATTGTTAAATTCTCCAGTTGTAGTCCTAACGATGGGTTTTGGAGTTGTTTCCATGTGTGGAATAATACAAATAATGCTATGAAAATTTCTCTTCATGACTTTCTGGTGCACTTAAAATTACACTTCTTTGGTTATATATCCACAAAGTATTTTAATCATAGGCGGTGTGCATTTTAATCCACTGTTTTTTAAATACATTTTAATTGTTTATAAGAATATCCAGTAATTAAGATTACATGATCATAACCCAAAGTTAATTACAAGTTTAGTTGTTCTTTTACTCATATGGTCAGTTGATCTATATATAGACAAAAAACAGTGTAGAGAAGTATGGTGTAAAGAAATGAGAGATAGCTGATTAATCTGAGTAAAGCAGAGAATTACTTTTCAAAAAAGTACATAGAAATGAGATGAGAAAACTAGTTGGCTGTTATATTTTTAAGGTCTTTGAGTGCTTGCTACATTAAATACTTTGACATATGCCAGCTAAGGTTTATTGGAGGCTTGTTTCTTAAGGAGTAACAAAATAAAAAGTATTTTGGCAAAATATTTGTGTGTTCATATTCAAGACATATTAGGAAGGATAATATCTTTTTTAAAAAAATTTTTAAACATGAATTTATTTTAGAGAGAGAGAAAGACAGAGTGTGAGCAGGGGAGGGGCAGAGGGAGAGAAGGAGACACAGAATCCGAAGCAAGCTCCGGGCTCTTAACTGTCAGCACAGAGCCCAACACGGGGCTCAAACCCAAGAACTGCGAGATCATGACCTGAGCTGAAGTAGGATGCTTAACCGACTAAGCCACCCAGGCGCCCCTAATTTTTTTTTAATTTTTAAAACATTTATTTATTTTAGAGGGAAGGATAATATCTTAATATTGGAAAACTGAAGTGTAGAAATTCTTGCACATAGTCTAAAAATTATTTTTTCTAAAAAAATCATTATATGGATCAAATTCATAGAATTTTCTACTCCCTTACCTTTATTTAGAAGAACTCTTTTATAAAAAGTCTATCATAGTAAGTGAACTCAGTCTTAGTGATGAGATATTCTGCAAAATGATATGTTAATATGAACTTTGCAAATGAATATTTGTTTTGTGTATTTTGATCATAGATTTGGTACTTTTTACTTGATCTATATAATAATTTTTAATTTGAAGAAAACCCAAATAAAAATGCAGTTAATAAATTTACACATAGTTTCTCAATTATTATTTTATTCATTTATAAGATACTGGATGATAATATTTCTGAGTAGGCATTATATAAGGCTTGTATATGTGGGGAGAGGGTGTGTTTTATGCTGAATTGTCTCCCCTCCAAAATGTGTACATTGAATCTCTAATCACCAATACTTCAGAATATGACTATATTTTGAGAAATAATTTTTAAAGAGGCAGTTAAGTTAAAATGAGGTTATTATGGTGGGCCTAATCCATTCTGATTGGTGTCCTTACAAGAACAGGAAGTTTGGATACATATAGAGACACATAGAATGCTCATGTGCACAGCAAGAAGGTGGCCATTGGAAAGCCAAGGAGAGAGGCCTTGGAAAAAACCAAACCTGACAACAATTTGATCTTGCGATTCCAGCCTATAGGCTCTCTTAAACAGACATGTAACACATCAATGAAAACTTCATCATGGAGTACAAAAAGTTGTTAGCTATGTGAAACTATGGGTTAAAATCCAACTTTCTCCTGTTCCTGGATTTCAATTTTTATTATTTTATAGACTTTATGGAGAATTCAATTTGTAAGTGAATTTTGTGGTTCTGGTGTTAAAACTCACCTAATAATTTGTTGAGGCACATTTCATGAGAGTTGTATGACTGACCACTAAAAGTAGAAAGAAGCATCTTGAAACCTCCAGGTGTTCAACTATATATTTGTAAAACCTTGTATTCAGCATTTCAACTACAGTGATCTACACAATGAAATGCCTGTGTTCGCTTTGGATACTTCCTGATGCAAATAATGTCAAGCTTTAGAAGAAGAAACAGATACAATCATAAGCACTTTGGAAACATTTTTGGATGTTTAGCAAAACTCTAGTTTAACAAAACTAGTTTAACAAAACTCTAAAACCTCTATTAACCATGACATTGAAAAGAATTTCTTGAAATATTAAATAAAGGATGTCAGAAATGGCTGTGTAGTGATTCACTACATCTCTATTACATGGAAAATAGAGTACTTTTATTTCACTTTGTGGAAAGAAATTTTTAACAAATAAGATTTTCAAATAAAGCTGTATCAGGATAGGTAGAATTTAAGCATATTTTATCAAGTTTCACTATTATAAAAAGCAAATTAATTAGTATAGTTTCTCTGAAAAGCAGAAATATACTTTGAAAGGCATCTTCACATTCCAGGATGTTGATTGGAATGTATCTGGTGTTAGTAAATACAAGTAATTCAAGCACTCAGTAAAGTCAGGGCTGGTTTCCTAAGGGCAGAACTCAAACTTAGAAGCAGAATTCTTTCCCCAGTCTTCTTCACATGCAACCAACTGATGAACAGTGGGTTCTGAAATATAGAGCCACAGCCCTTTACACTAATTTTGTGTTTCTTTGCTGTTGTTTCATCTGCTTATATATCACTCCCCCTGCTCAAGCTCAGTAGCATCAAAACTGCTCTATACTTTTTTTTTTTATAACTTATTGTTCAATATCTAGGAGGAAGAAGTTATATTTTAGTATACTGACTTTAAACTGATGATAAGACCAAAATACATAAATTATCACATTCTCTATATGAATTTTTATGACCTCAATTTGTGTTAAAATATATACTTCTTCCAATGCACCATATTGTCTCATTAAATAAAACCTACCTTTCTCAATTCCATTTGCTTTCCTTTTAAAAGTAGGACACTCTTTTGCCCATTATTTACAACATCATAAAGAACATTTGGGATATTTTAACATCCCTCTGGTTTTACAGTGCTTGCCAACTAATATTCCTCCCACAAAATCTCAAGTATATTTCTCTCTTCCTATCCTTGTCACAATTATCTGTAAACTTTAGACTCATAATTTGTTATTTTGGAAGGATTATGGTGCCTGACCCAGTTTCTTCTCAATTTCATAAGTTACCATCATCGGAATATCAATCTGAATAACTATCACCATACAGATAGCTATAGAGTTAGATTCTGTAATGTAAAGTCTTTTTCATTTTTTCTTTTATCATCTCTCTACTTTGGTAGGGTTTTTCATATGGCCACAAACTGGATGAAGAATTTCACACTATCTCTCACATACCGAAATTTGAAATTTATCTATTCACAACAGTCTTCTTTTATCCCCTTTTCAGTCATTCCACTGAATTCAAATTTAGAACACAGAAAATTCATTCTCTCTTTTTAAGTCCCATGGTCTCCCAGTTCCTTTTTCATGCTTTTAATTACACTTTTCTTTTCTTTTCTTTCTTTCTTTCTTTTTTTTTTTTTTTTTTTTAGGTGGCTCAGCTCTACACGAGAACCTCCTATCCACATGACCTTCCACTATACTTGCTCTTGCCAATTACCAACTGTGGTTCAAACCAATGGTCTATTTGCATTATCTGGATAAAATTACATAATCTGAAAAAACTGATAGTTTCCAACCTCAAATAGACCCTCATCTGTTACTTGGTGGTCTTTCCACTAATTTCTAGTTGGATGAATTTTCTATTTTTCTATGTGGTTAGTCTCAGCCATTTCCTTTCACTCAGCCAAGCAAAACCAAACCAAACAAACAACATAAACTGTCTCATAAAAAGTAAACACTAGACATGCTCAAACATAACTATAAGGTCACAATTCCTAGCATCTTTCTTTATAGTCTCAGAGGAAGATGCGCTCTGTTGCAAACCACAGTAATCCTATACATTTGTGTCATTGCCCAGAAACCCCTCCATTTCCTCTGAAATGTGCAACCTTGTTATCCTTTTCCTTTCTCACCCTCACCACTTGCTCCTTTCAGTCATCCAAAAATATGTTAAAATATTCTTATTCAAAAAATGTATTGATATTTAAAATTCTCCTTTAAATAAGGGAAAGTGGAGAAACATGACAAACCCTACTTCAGCCTGGTGACCACGGTCAACGTCAACACCTATAAACCATGTTGATTGGGTATAATCTTGATATGATGTAATAAAAGTGACACTTTACCTTCCTTCCTCAAATCCGTTGTCCCAGCCTAATCATGAGAAACTGTACTCCTCAAAACTGCAAGTTCATCCATAACAAGGAAAGGCAGAGAAATTGTCAGTCAAGAAGCTAAAGAGAATTCACAAATATAATGTGGTATCCTGGATGAGATCTTAGAATAGAAAAAGGATATGAGGTAAAAACCAAGGAAATCTGAATGAATTGCAGACTTTGTTTAATAAAAATATATCAATATTGCTTCATTAATTGTAATGAACTACCATAATGTAAGATATTAATAACAGATTAAACTGTGTACAGGGGCCATATGGGAATTCTCTGTACTATCTGCTCAATTTTTTGTAAACCTAAAATTGTTCTAAAAAACTAAACTGCTATTAAAATTGAAACAAAAATGATAGCTCAGGAGTTATTCCATCTAGAGGAGGCAAAAAAATCACCCATATTAATAATAAAGCTCATATTCACATTAGCAATTAAATGTATGGCCATAATAGATCTCCTCATTCTAAACCCCAGAATTTGTCAGAATAATGAACAAAATGAAGGTTAAAATGGAAAAAGCCAGACTTCCCCACACTGAGGTACTTCTGTAAAACATGATATGGAAGGACAGAGCTAAGCAGACCAGAACTGCTTGCTCTGTCTGAACAGCTGTCAAGAGTTGGGAAAGCAGAAAGTGGTGTGATCTGCACATTAGAGTTTCTGTTCTCACAAATGCCATTGGAATTCAAAAGAAGATGGAATGAAGCAGCTCAGCAGAGAGCAGGATCAAGAGGGAATTCCTTCTAAGAGACAGAAGGCTAGTTCCAGGAAAAATCTTGTAACATGTCCTAGTTACAAGTGATGGAGATCGATCGATCTATCTATATCTATCTATCTATCTATCTACTATCTATCTATCTATCTATGTATTTATGTATCTGTTTATCATCTATTTATCTAAATGTAGTGCATCCTCAATACAGGAAAGATATATGTCATTGTTTAGAGGGCTGACAGCTAGTCTGCAATAAATCAGCAAAGTGAAAATTACCATCAAGACATTGTCAATTTTGGAATCCAAAGAATAGGACAAATATAATAAAAACTTCTGAAAAATGAAGTTTTATTTATTTTTAATAATTTATTCTTTTTTAAAGTAAGTTCCATGCCCAACGTGTGGCTTGAACTCATGACACTGAAGTCACCTAATTAAACTTTTAGGAAGTATGAATTGACTGATCAAAGTAAACCAATTGTTCTCAGTTATCAGTGTAAGTTATTTGACAGATTAATTAATTTAATTGTTTAGCAGAATAGTCTTTTTTTTCATATCTGTCAGTTTTGGCAAGTTATCCTCCTTTGGTTCTCACTGTCATTATAATCTAATGTAAACTACTTTTCATGTCCTTCAGTGCCATAGATACCTCTGACTCATTGTACCTTTTTTTTTTAATTTCCAGAGTCTATAGCCAAAGGACACAAAAAATTACTTTGTTAAATTTGTTAAAAACAAATGACTATATTTGTTTTTCTACTTAATTTAGTGTATTTGTTGATAACACAACATAAGGCTCACCTTCTTCTTCATTCACTGGTGGTCTACATTATGTCAAGCTCTTTCATTCTTCAGAGCCTAAAGATGGTGTACCTATCTAACAAATCCTTTTACCTACGAACACTGTGACTTACATTATTCATAGTCATGCTACTAAAAATACCACTTCCTTTACTAGATCTCTTATCAATTATTGGGTTGAAATATTTTCTAATATAACCAAAGATAAGATAAGGTAAAAATATTATAATACTTCTTCAAAATATATCACTGTATATAATATACTATAACTATTATTCCTGAGGGGTTATTTTCTCTGAAATATATGTGCATGAAATATTTATATATATATATATATAAATTAAGTGCAGATTTAAACTCTATGTCTATACCCAGAAGCCACAAATACTTTTGAAATATCGAACTCAGCAGAATATAATTAGAAAGAGACTTCTCCTCTCCAAAGATGTTCCAGCTTCAAATATTATAGTCATCTCTGACTTTTTTCTCAATGTCAATCTCTATCAGTTCTGACTTCAACTGGAGTGATCATTTTGAAACAAAAATCTGAACTTCTCCTGATGTCTGCACTCTTCCCACATTCAAAACATTCAAATAATTTATACTTGCTCTTAGGTGAAGCTCAACATACTTAATATCTTCATGCCATTGTTCCCCCATGTGCTCTCTGGAGTCCCCCATGTCACATGGGCCTGCTTCAGTTACTGGATATCTGTGAATCCATGCCACAAAGCCTTTACAAATGGTATGTCAGCTTCCCAGAAGGTTCTTCCTCACCACCACCACTTGCATAAGAACTCCTTTTTGTCCTTCATATCTGGTTCAAACTTTAAGGTTTTGAGGTACCTAAGTAGTTTTATTACCTTGCTACATGCTCTTACATGCTCTCAAAGAATCATGCAGTTCAACAATTAAGTATCTGTTGCCCCCACAGGATCCACTGTCTACCATTAGTAGCCCAGCATCAAGAATAGTATGTGACTAATGAATAAATCAATTAATGAATAAATTACTATATTTGATTATGATACCATTTCTGTTCAGAGAGTGACTATTGGTCAATGACAGTTATAAATAGATAATTGATAACTGATATAAGGAAAAGAAAAACCTAGGAAAATGAAACTTCTGTAATCTATTTTATGCAATCTTGATATTTAGCTAGCTCTTTTTGTTAACTAAGCTATGCTCTCAATAGCCAGAGCATGGCAAATGCAATTTATTCCATTACGTTCCAGTGCTTACGATCATGATTGAGAGTATTAATTATATGCTTTTAAATTTGCTTTCATGGTGTTTGTTGCTGTTTATGTTGTGAATATTGATGTTGAAAATGATGCAGATGTGCTCCTGCTGCTGCTGATATTGGACTGGATGAAGCCATATTATCCTTTTTTTTTTTTTTAAGTAGGCTCCATGCCCAGTGTGGAGCCCAATGTGGGACTCGAACTCATGACTCTGAGATCAAGACCTGAGTTGAGACCAAGAGTCATATGCTTAACTGGCTTGAACCACCCAGAGACCCTGAAGCCATATTATCTTATATATAGAATAAGAATATCTCAAATGTTTTTGTTACCTCCAAATAAACAATTCAAAATATTAATGCTTTTATATACAATTGATTGTTTTAAAATATATTTTCTACTTGGATTTATTTCTTTTAACAGACATTGTTAATTATTATTATAAATGAAGATGTTCTTTCCTTTTTTTCCATCACGGGTATTTTCTCTGGATTGTGTAATCACTGCAATCTTGTCAGTTTTCTATTCAGGAAAAAAGCAAGTGATCAATATTGAGTAGCCTGAAGAAACTCAATCAAGGTTATTCAAATCAATATGCTTATCTTGCAATCATTTATACAGCACATTCACAAAAGCACAAAGCTTAGTTTATTGAAGCTTCATCTGGAATCAGCAAAAACTATGGGGAGGGACTCTATAGTTGCATTTCACTTTAAATGTGGAAAAGAATAACAGATGATTTTTTATATTTTCAATGAATAATCGGTTCTACTTTGAAAAATTTTAAATGTTTATTATTTTTGACAGAGAGAGAGACAGACAGACAGAGTGCAAGTAGGGGAGGGACAGAGAGAGAGGGAGACACAGAATCAGAAGTAGGCTCCAGGCTCAGAGCTGTCAGTACAGAGCCCAACGCAGGACTTGAACTCAGGAACCACGAGATCATGACCTGAGCTGAAGTCAGACACTTAACTGACTGAGCCACCCTGGCTCCCCTGTTCTACTTTAAATTGTAAATGCATTAAATTACTTCTTTGAATAAAACTGTAAAATATTCATACACTAAATTAATTCTAAACTTGTGTCTATTAGGATAGATGACATTTCTTGAAGGTAACAAACCAATGTGCATTATTCATTTTTCTTTATAATTTGGAAGTAGGTAAAAAGTATAATTCACATAAACTTTAAGTGATTTTTTTTTCTAAAAATCTGACAAAACACCGATGGAAAAAATAGTTACACTACTAAAACCAATCTAACAATACAGAAAACAAAAGGTAAAAAAAAAAAAAATTACAAAATTCATTTCAGAAAGTGTCCCAATGTCAAGAGAAAACTAGGTAACTTTCTTAAAAATTTTCCCAAATTAGCTATGAGGCAAAAAATTAAGTCTGTTATACCTTTTATTAGTCATTATACTCCCTTACATTTTTACAACACACTAAATACTCTGGATCATTTGACATACATTATCTAATTTGATCTTTACAAAAACCTTATGAGGTGAGTTAAAGAGTCCAATATTATGTCAAAGATGTTAAGGAGGATTTTTAAATTGGGCAGTTCATAAGTGTTGCACAGTTTTTTTGTTTTTTTTTTTTTGTTTTTTAGCTAGCATACTCTTTCCATGCTACGACAAATCTTCTTTATGTGTGTGTGTGTGTGTGTGTGTATGTGTCCACATGTAGCAAATAGTGTAGTAAAATTAGTAATAGAATTAACTGGAAAACACAAATGTAATCTAATCATATGATCCCCTAACAAATTTAAAATTTATAACCTAGTATACTTACATATGTCATGTTCTCAAGCCACAATCCCCAGAGAGTCAGAAAGAGGACAAGGTAATACATGTGAGAGAAAAGGAACCATGAGTTTAGGGAACCTAAATATTTTATAACAGGCAGTAAGCATGTTGTTCTTTGGTCCAGAATGAAACTATTTCTATTTTCCAAGGCTGTAAGCAAACCAGTCTCTTGTTTCAGAAGAAAGCACTCTCGATCTGTCAGGGCTGCTCACTATACAAACATCTTTGGAAATACAGTCAGGAATACTAGCAGTCAGTGCTTCTGCTCACCACATGAGCAAAAATGTAAATGGCATGTATATGAAAGACCCATGTCTCCCAACAATATCAACCCTTCATTTTTATATAGCTTTTATATTATCATGGCTTCCGGTGAATTTTCCTATTCCATCAGCCACTGATTAATATGGCTGATATATTAATATGATTCATATAATAACCGTTTGTGTAATTTTTTTTCACATAACACATTGAATTAAGAATTCTACCAGTAGGACTCCAAGCAAAAGTGAGGCCAACCTGCAGTAGTTACATCAAGTTTTACCCTCAAATCCCATACTCAGCCAGCTGAACACAACTCATAAACCATCAGGGTCTGTCTGAAATATTCAGGTGGCTTTTCCCTTACCTTCCTATATTGATCTTTTCATTTTCTCTGAGGCATTAATCCAAGTACATAACTATATATTAGTAATTATACGGACTCTTCCTTGTCATGCTACAATGCCTACGGCGATTTTATCATCCATAAAAAGTCCTTAGGACAGTGAGTTGAAACAGATGTAAATGTCTTTCATGGCCAAAGTGGTATTATTTCAGCTAAAGTCAAAACAAATTTCATATTGTTTCTAATTGAATGACTCCCATCATAGAGGTGACTGTCTCTGTATAAACTCAGTTTTCCCTCTGGGAACTCACTTGACTTAAAAGTAACCTCATCGGGAGAGACCTCTGTAGTAATCTGAGAGTTACATAATATACTGGTATCTTTCAAATCTTGAAGTCTCTTATAATATTTGCTGAGCTATAAGTCAATATAACTTGGGGAGGAAGGTAAGATAATGACAAGAACTACAGCATCAGGGGTGTATGTGGTGTTGGTGGAAAAATAGGGACTTTTACTGTCATCAAGACCCCAAGTGGGACCTACATCAGCAGGGAGCCCAAGTTGATAGTGCCTTTACTGTAGCCTCCCAGTGAATTGATATTTCTTAAAGTTTCCATTTCAATTCAAATCCCATACTCTGCCAGTTCAAATAATTATGCATAAACCTTTTTGGGATGGAACTTCCTTAGGATAACCAGTCTGTCTTTTCTGTTTGTTCATGCCACCAGGCAGAATGCACGTGTGTACCAAGGGAATGAAAAAGAAAAAGTTATAAGGAATGGAGGTTGGGGAGATATCTGGAAGTACTGATAACCATTTTTACATGGAAGATGCAAGAGTTAAAACCATTCTCTGCTCTGCAGTTTCTGATTGACCTCTGGTAAGATTAAGGAGAGTACTAATCAAATCATGATCAGAGTTGTCTGGCAGGAAGTAATAGCACTCAACGAAATTTAAGGTGTTTGATGCATCAATTTGTGGGAGCCATATCAGAATGTCTCCCTTAATGAAAAATATTCATGGTTCTGAAAGACAAAGATCACTAATGTCCCTCTATGATCACACTTCTTGCAGTCTGTGGTTTTTCTTCTTCTGGTACCACCACGATGGTTTTTTGCTTCTACTCCCTAAAATTTGTTGTGTCCCATTCTAGCAGCTGTAAGTTCACTTTTTCTACAATCATTTCTTGTCTGAATCCAGAACTTTTGTCCAAGATGGGCAAAGTTTATATGAAACTTAGAGAAATATATTCATTATGTCTACCATTTGGCTATGTAGGCTACTCCAGTGTGGGTTACTATTGGTATCCAGTGTATTCAACCAACTGCCATTATCCTTCTGATCAAAGACCACGTCAGTTCAAAAAGAGAATCCAGATGGCTAAACAAGAATTAATTTTAATTCTCTAGACCCCATTTGGCTGTATGAAGTGTACTAACTAGACTGGCCTTGAGTTGCTGCTTAGGGAAAAGAAAGAATTATGCCCAGGAATGGTTTAAATGGAATTTCACATTTAAAAAATAGTTCTCAGGTGCTGGCGTGGCTCAGTGAGTTAAGCATCCGACTCTTGGTTTCAGTTCAGGTCATGATCTCATGGTTCATGGGATCGAGCTTCGTGTTAAGCACGGTACCTTCCTGAGATTTTTCTCTCTCCTTCTCTCTCTGCTTTCCCTCCGCTCATGTGTGCACATGCATGCTCTATCTTTCCCTTTCTCTCAAAATAAATTAATTTTTAAAAACGGGTCTATGTAACTTCCCACCTATTCTATCATAAGAATTAACTAGAAAGTAGACAGAGGAGATTATCTTTCTGGGGACAACTGTATTCAATGAACAAAACTGCCTTATTAAAGTAGGCAGGCAAGTAGCTTTAGAAGTCTTTTTTATTTTTGAATAGGCTTTTCAACACCAGAGACTAGACAAAACTAGATGCCTATGGATGATAAGAAGTATGAAAGATCAAATACTTTGACTCAAATACCAGCTCACTGTTAAATGGTTCTTGCAAAATGAGAAGAGGGAGAAGTAGGAAAAGGAGGAAGGGATGGAGAAGGAAAATGAGGAGGAAAAGGAATGGAAGTAGGAGGGCCTATCCTTAATCTCCCAGATCAAAAAGCTAGGCCATCGTTGAGATTAAAAAATGTCATTAAACATGTAGTAAGGCTCATCAAGGAGAGCACTGGTGAGAGGCATAAGAAGAGTCAAATTTCTGTGAATGGAACACTCATGTCCAATTGTGGTTCTGCACACCTGAACACTAGGAACAGAAAGATATACCAACACAGTTTATATTGAAGTTTTAGGTTAGCAAAACCTTCAATGAACCAAGCTTAAGAATTAGGGGAATCTCTGTGAATATAGGACTCCACTGAGTCAGATGCTATGTTTCAGGTGGCAGAGTAAAGGACAAAGTTTCTTCCAAAGGGAAGCTGTCATTTTTTCAGACAAAGTCAACATGCCACTGGGGTCAGGCCTTCTGTGTTCTTGAGTATACAATTTCCATTTAACCAGTGGGGCTTGGTGAGCTCTTTCTACTTGTTAGTCACTGAGTTTAAGTTGACTCACCTCAAAATGGGAATATTACATCAAAGAGTCCCAAACATTCCATGGGGCAGGTATTTAGTTTTGACAAGAGCTCAGTAAAAATTTAATACCTCCTTTTCAAATGGTACGTGTCTAATAGCCATGTCAGGGAGGCTGACGTCAGAATGAATATGAGATTCTTCATCACTTTCCTTTGCTAGGCTACCTTTTTTTGTTTTTCCCCAAATGCTCCAATCTGCAAAATCATTACAGAGAGTTTTAGCTCAACAAGTTCATTACGGTTATGGGGCCTTAATGTTAGAGAATATTCCAGGGTTTGCTGGACATCTTTCAATCTAAAGTGTTTATCTGGACCTTAGCCAACAAATGTTGATTTATGAGATAGCCAAGATAAGGAAGGAAGCTGGATTCCCAAGTGAAGCACATATCTCCAATATCCAACATGAATAATAAAGTCCTGGCCTTCCTTTTTTGTGGTGGTGGTAAAGGGGAAAGAGGTATCAATCTTTCCTTAAATGCCAGAAATATTAAGCATTATGAACCCACACCTTAAGCCCAGTTAAATGTGCCTGCTTTCTGCTCTAGAAAGAGATACCATCTCTATATTCCAAGACTGTGAGAAAAATCTGCCCTTTGTTCTAAAAAAAGATACCTTCTCTATCTTCCAAGGTTATTTTCTGTATAAACATCCTTGAAAGAAAGTCTGGCATAAAGGAAGTCCATGCCTCTGCTTGGAAGACATGCAGAAACATCAGAGATCCATGGAGAAATATTTCCCAAAAGAAAAGTTTTAGAGAAACCAAATGATTAGTACGGTTCTGGTCAAGTTCACTGAAATAGCAGCCTACTACTACTGCCACCAATTATTGCAATACAGTTCAACTTCAAGAGTTTTCTTTCTTTAAATGTTTTAATGTTTATTTATTATTTTTGAGAGAGAGAGTGAGCACAAGCAGGGAAGGGGCAGAGAGAGAGGGAGACACAGAACCTGAAGCAGGCTCCGGGCTCTGTGCTGTCAGCGCAATATATTGTTCATGGGCTACCAGTGAATAAAAACATTATTTATTTATTTTTTTCTTAAATAGTCTATTGTCAAGTTGGTTTACATATAACACCCAGTGCTCATCCCAACAAGTACCCTCCTCCATGCCCATTACCCCTCTTCCTCTCTCCCCACACCCATCAGCCCTCAGTTTATTCTCAGCATTCAAGAGTCTCTCATGGTTTGCCTCCCTCCCTTTCCCCAACTATTTTTCCTCTTCTTCTCCCCCATGGTCCTCCATTAAGTTCCTCCTAATCCACCTATTTGTACAAACATATGGTACCTGTTCTTCTCTGCCTGACCTATTTCACTCAGCATAACACCCTCAAGGTCCATCCATGTTGCTACACATGGCCAGATTTCATTCTTTCTCATTGCCACGTAGTATTCCATGGTATAGATAAACCATATCTTCCTGATCCATTCGTCCATTGATGGAAACTTAGGCTCTTTCCATGATTTGGCTATTGTTGAGAGTGCTGTTATGAACATTGGGGTACATATGCCTCTATGCATCAACACTCCTGTATCCCTTGGGTAAATTCTCATCAGTGCTATTGCTGGGTCATAGTGGAGTTCTACTGTTAATTTTTTGAGGAATCTCCACACTGAAAAATATAGTTTTAAAAGGACTAATATAAAATAGGCTCTCTCTCCAGATTCTTATTTCAGCAGCTCTAATATACCAAGTTTTTCTTAAATCTGAAAATAAGGCTGGATAAACATGTAATATAAAAAAATCCCACCAGTTTTAAACATAAAATGGTATGCACTCTAAATATTGGTCAAGTCACATTGCAGATAGAGGAAGCTTAATAAAGTAGAAAGGGCACAGACTTTATAATTTAAAGTTTAAGTCAAGTCTCGATAAATTAGAAAATAATAAGTCTTGGGAATATTCTACAACTTAATTTCCTTACCTAAAAAAATTGGCTAAGCACATATTTAATTGATTGCAGTTGATAAGGACACTGAAATAATATATGTAACATATCTAACAGAGGCCTAGAAAAGAGGAGGAACACATTAATTTCTTCCATTTTCTGTTGATGTCATGATAACAGAAATATCTTACCCATCTTGACTGAAAATGCAGTTAGTGTTTTTAAATATCTTAAATGACAAATTTCTTTGAGAGAACTCTCTGTGAAGGAGTCAAGGATAGACTCTGTTGGCCAATAGGATATAATGAAAAACTGGTCTGGGGTGCCAGGGTGGCTCAGTTGTTTAAGTCGTTTAAGCATCCAACTGTGGATTTTGGCTCAGGTCATGATCTCATGGTTGGTGAGTTCAAGCCCTGCATGAGGCTTTGTGCTGACAGTGCAAAGCCTACTTGGGATTCTCTCTTTCCCTCTCTCCCTGCCTCTCCCTGGCTCGCTCTCTTTCTCTCTTAAAGTAAATAAATAAAACATTAAAAAAAAAAGAAAAACTTCTCTATAGGAGTATGGTAGATTTGATAACTGAATTTAGGGATTAATTCAACATGTAATAACCAAAGTAGCATTTTACATCTGTTTTAGGTAAAATTTTGTGTATATTTATTTTGACAATAACTTCATAGAATACTCACTACGTTGAGCCAGATTTTGGAATTGCTTCCTTGCTTAAATGGTTCAATGAATTGATTCAATTTATCCCAACAACTAGTTCAAGGCTATTTTATTTTCCCCTGAATTGACTAGTTGATTTGACTTCATGTAAATCTCAGTCCAAAAATATTTCTGCGGAATCAGCATCACCACTTCCTGCAACTAGTCATGAGCCTAATTTCAGCAGAGGTTTGAAATTAGGAAAGATAATGAAATAGGCTGACAATTTGGCCCAAACCCTAATTTATAGTTTTGTTTAAAATTAAGGTTGACTTTGTCCTTGGCCCAGAGACCAGAGAAACACAGCACGCTTAAACCTATCATTAGGCCAACCAAAAATGCAACTAAATTACAACTATATTTGTTCTTGGAATCCTTCATTTTCTTCACTTCTCTTTACTGTTCCTGCCATGACACATCTATAGGCTATGATCTCCCTGTTCATGTGTCAAGTCCTCATGGGAGTGCATCTCCCCAGGCTGCTCTACTCTAACATGGCCTCTGCCCTAAAAATTTCCTTCTCCCCTCATCCACTAAAATATATTTGTCTAAAGAAAGCTGGTTCAAAGCATTTGTTTTTAATTTTTGCGTTCCAGCAATCACAGAATTATTAAGAAGCAGATGCTGAGATAAAGTTAGGGGTGCAAGATGTGTGTGATTAATCCCAGAGAGATAAGGGAGAGGAAGTAGGATTAGGCAGAGAAAGAAGTCAAATTGAAATTGAAATGAAGATTGGACAAAAAAGACAAAACAAAGAAAAGAAAGAAAGAGAGAGAGAGGAAGGGAGGAAAGAAGGAAGTAAGAGAGACTGGACAAAGCCTTGGCCAATCTTGTAGGAAGCTCCAGAGCAAATATTGCTCAGAGGATCTGTGCTACAATGTGCCTAAATGACGAGAGCTCTATTGACGAGAGCTCTATACTCCTACCTTGCTCAGTCACCACAAGCAGGTTCTTCTAAGAGCTGTAAACTTGTGTGCAGCTGCTCCAAGAGCTGTTAGCTGGAGGCAATGTGTTGATGGCATTCCCCACAGCTGGCCAGAAGTCTTTCTTTGAAAGGGGATCTAGAGAGAACATCTCTGTGTTATTCTGACTCATATGACCAAGTAATTCAGACTGAAGTCCTGAGTGCTAAGGACTCAATTCAACACTTTCTCAAATGTAATCCTTTGAATAGACGGTAAAAGGTATGTTGGAAAAATACGTTTTGTGCTCAAGTAATTCTATGGGACTCTGCATCACGTAAAAGTAAAGAATTTTCCTTTGCTGCAGGATTTACCATCTGAATTAATAGTAATGCATTATCCACTACACAATGAGTTTTCAAGAGAAAAGTTAGAGTGGGTATTTCCTAGCTATATTTATACACAGAAGCTTTAATTTTCTCCAAATAATATATTTAGTATCTTTCTGAACACTAATGACCTACATAGCACAGTTTAGAAAATTGTCTAATTATAGAACGCATATCACAAAAAGAATATAAAATTTGCATTTCTCAAGACAATTCTGAAAATAGAAAGTCTTAACACAAGAGATTGACTCAAATGCCTTGAATGTAAGTGCCAGGAAACAAGTGTTAAAAGTGACTTTTAAGGACGTAGTTTCTTTGAAGCCTTCAAAACAGGGATTCTGTCTACTCTGCTATGTTTACCGAAAAATGAACAAGGATTGAATGGGACCCTTGCTCAAAGGAATGTTAATACATTAGAAAAATCTTATCAATCTCCTTTGTGCTTTAGCCATTTCTCTTAAGGAGACTGGTCACCAAACCGGAAAGCCTTAGAACAAGCACCACAAACAGAAAACTGGAATGCTATGACAGGTAAGGATGTACTAAAATTACTGATTATTTTTATAAAAATTAAATTCCTGATAAACCAAGACTTTTAGAGCTCAGTGAATTCTTAAGAAGAGACAAAAGATTGATTTCAGAAACCACAACTTTGTAAGCAAATCTGATTTCCTAAGAGAAAAAAAATTAGAATATCATATTAAATAGCTGGTTTGTAAACATTTGGTAAACACTTTAAAACAATGAAATTTCTCCACAAATTAATCATGCCAACATAACATGATTTTATTTTTTAAACTGTTATTTAATTGGAAAACTAATATAATATTGTGAATATTGCTAAAGTTTAGCTATTATAGGCAGTGTGTGGTCTTTGGGTGGGCTACATAATAAACTATTAGCGGATATTAATACTATTATATGGGTTCTTGCTCACTGAATAGTTTCCTAAAAAGAATATTAATTAATTTGTTGATGCTAATTTGGAGGAAATGTTATATTTAGGTGGATATAAACTGTAATAGACAATTTGGGATATTCTAGTGGGCTACATAATAAACTATTGGCTGATATTAATATTATTATATGGGTTCTCACTCACTGAATAGTTTCCTAAAAGAATATTAATTAATTTGTTGATAATTTGGAGAGAATATTAAATTGATGTGTCAATTCTATCCTTGATCTTATTTTTATGAAATTTATTCTAGCATGCTTGGCATTTTTATCAGGAACTTTGAAAACACTGATAGCATGCTTATCAAATTCTTAAGCAATGAAAAACTAGAGTACATAAACATTGATTTTATGTACTGACATTAAAAATCCTAATTAGAAATAAGTACTCCAGCTAAAAGTATAGCTTCAAACAGATCAATTTAACAGGAAGAAAATAATCTGTATGTTGGTCTAATCAATCCTTTGTTCAAGTGTATTCTGGATATGACCAAAATTTGATAAAGTTTGTAGGGAAAAGATTTGGAAGTTTTAGTAGATTACATATTTAATATGTTTCAACATTGTAATGACACAGTTTAAAAGGCTCACATAATTATTATATGGAAATAATAGAATTGTTCTGTTCAGAGATTAAATTCAGACATTTTACTTTGCCTGGGAGATCCCACATCTGGAGTATGTTTAGTCTTGGCTGTGATATTTTAATAAGGGGCTGACAAACTACAAGTCTTTGAGGTACAGAAACCAGGATGTAATTGTACTACATCAAAAATATTTGAAGGAACTGTTGATTTTAGCTCAGAGAAAACCAAACTAAAAGATTAAGGCAGCATTAAATGTGCTTTCATAAGAGGGAATAAGCTTGTCATGTGATGTTCCTGAGTAAAAGATAAATTCTTGTTTGTATGTTTGTGTATTAATTTCCTAGTAGTACCATAACACACTTTTACAAACTTAGTGTCCTAAAGCAATGGAAATGTATTCTCACAGTTCTGGAGGCTGAAAGTCCAAAATCAAGGTGTCAGCAGGGCCATGCCTTATCTGAAGGCTCAAGAGACCTTCCCTGGCCTCTTCTTACCTTTTGGAGGCAGCCAGTAATCCCTGCCATCCATTGGCCTGCAGCTGTTATCACTCCCATCTCTACCTGGGTCATCACAGCAATCTCCTCTGTGTGTCTTCATGGCTTGTTTAAAAGGACATCAGTTATTGGACTTAGGGCCAACTCTCTTCTGGTATGACCTCACCTTAACTAATTACATCTGCAAAATCCTTATTTCCAAATAAAGTCACATTCTGATGTTTCAGGTAGACCTAGTCCTGGAGGAACCCATTTAACACAGTACAGTCTTCCTCTGATCCCTCCAAATTCATGCCTGTCCCATATGCCAAAGATATGCATTCTATCTTAATATCTTCAAAAGTCTTAACCAATTTAATTAATTTTGTACCCAAAATTTCATTGCAATACTATCGACACAAAAAGTTCCAAATCTCATCATCTAAATCAACCTTAAAAAGTTATGGGTGTGACTCTGGGTATAACCCATCTTGGAACCAAAGTCCTCCTAACCTGTGGACCTATGAAACTAGAAAGCAAGTTATCTGCTCCAAAATATAATGGTGGTGCAGCCATAGAATAGATAGTGTGAAAGGGAGAGAATAGAGCTTTATTTTTATAGTCTCTGCCTCTGATTATCACATAGCTGTGTTCCCTGTGTGTTTTCATATAACCTTTGCATAAGGATACAAGTCATTGTATTCAGGGCCCACCCAGATCCAGTGGGGCCTCATCTTAACTAATTACATCTGTAAAAACCTAACTTCCAAATAAGGCCACAATCTAAGATTCCAAATAAACATGAATTTAGGGGAAATATTCAACCCAGTACAATCTGGTTCATTTGTTTTTCAACAATAAATAAATGTTTCATTTTATTTAAGGTTAGCTTTTTTAAACTATATTTGCTAACTACAGTGGTAATGAAGCACCTCATGAACTAGCTTACAGTCTAAATGCACCGAAATAGAAGATGAAATCCATGAAAGAGTATCTAATACGTATAGTTGAATTCCTGAACTTGACATTAGGGGAAAAGTAGAACTGATTTAGGTAAACTTTAGATTCCCTCCCCACCTTCCATGAGTCTGGCAAAGCAGATTTCATCTTCTAAATGTTCAGCTGAGATTTCTATGATGTATAAAGATTAAGACATTGGGCACGTGTACAATATAAAAAGTAAAACTTCAGTTCTCTGGTTCTTGATTTAAAAAAATTAACTGCAGAAAACATAGAGACTTTTTGGGGGAGACTGTGACAGACAGATACTAAGATGGTCACTATGTTTCCCACCCTTGGTGTATGATCCTCTCCCCTTGAGTATGGGTGGAGATCGTGACTTGCATCTAACTAACAGAATATGGTAAAAGTAAAAGGATTTTGCAGACACAATAATCTCTTTCAGGTTCTTATGAGTCAATGGTGGGTGGGCCTGAGTAAATCAGATGACTGCCCTTCAAAGAGGAACTGGCCCTCAGTAATGTTAGATATTCTCCTTGCTGGCTTGATGAAGTAAGCACTTATGTTGAGAAAGCCGCTAGGAGAAGGAACTTTTGGAGGCTTCTGGGCTTGAGGGAAGCCTCCAATAGAAATCCAGGGACAAAAACAACAACAACAAACAAACAAACAAACAACAAAAAAAACCACAGTGCCCTCACAAGACGAAGAGGTGATGTGAAGATGTGAAGACAAGAGAGATTGAAGTCAAGTGGCCACAGTCAAAAAAGCCAAAGAATGCAAAAGCCACCAGAAGCTGGAAGGGCAAGGGAGAGTCCTAGCTTAGAGCTTTCAAGAAATTGTGACCCTACCAACACCTTGATTTCAGACTATTGGCCTCCAGAATTGTGAGAGAATAAATTCTATTGTTTTAAGCCACCTAGTTTATGGTAACTTGTTACAGCAGCCCCAAGAAACTAATATAAAAATGGATTTTGCCAGGGAGCCTGGGTGGTTCAGTCTGTTTAGTGTCCAACTCTGGATTTCAGCTCAGGTCATGAGATTGAGCCCTGCATCCAGGGCTCTGCACCGACAGCATGGAGCCTGCATGGGATTCTCTCCTATCTCTCTCTCTGCCCCTCCTGCACTTGTGTGTGCCTGCACTCTTTCTCTCTCTCTCAAAATAAAGAAACATTAAAAAGTTTGTTTAAAAATGAATTTTGTCAATAATCTGAATGAGCTTGGAAGAAGTTTCTACTCTGGTTGAGTTTCCAGAAGAGAATGCAGCCTGGAAGACACTTTGATTACAGCCTGTGAGACCCTAAGCAGGAGATCCAATTAAGCTATACCCAGATTTCTGACCAATGGAAATTGTGAGAAACTGTGTGTTATTTTAAGCCCCTAAATTTGTAGTAATTTTCTATGCAGCAATTGGGAACTAATACAAATGTGATTGGTAGTTTTGCCACATATTTATGTTTATTTCCTTTGAATTCACTACCAATGAATTATTTGAACCTTTCCACCCTTGACAATTTTCATTACTATGAATAGCACATATCTAAGTAATTACTTTAAGGTTAATAGTCCAATTGCTTTAAACCAAGTACAGACATATATATTACCCTGGGTCTAATTAGCACACAGCTCTAACAAGGTACAAAATATAATTAAATTACTGTATAGTCAATATCTTAAGAAAGAAATATAAAAAAGGAGGGAAGAGGAAGGTAAATAGATAAGGAAAAGTCTACAGTTTTGTTCCATATAGATCTGAAGTGATTCTGATATTTACAATGTTTTCTGTAGCCTATAGGAAGCTACATTTCTCCCAGTTTCCTTATCCATAAGATTGGGACAATAATAGTAACTACCTTATAAGGTGATGTCATGTATTCAATAAGATCATCTATAAAATGAATTTAACAGAATCCCAGGAATAGAATAAGTGTTCTATAAATATCAGTGCTCAACATCAGCATTATTACATGCTTCATTTTTAAAAAAATAATTGAATATGGACATTGTTTTCAGCTGTCACATCAAAACAGTAAAAAGCTGAGTGGCTTTTGTGACAATCTTTGAAGACTCCCGGCACTCCTGGTTTTGGGAAAGACTTGTCTTCATGGATTGATGGAATAAATATTTTTTCATTTTACATGTTATTAATTTTAATATATTGCTGTTCAATGTCTGAAAAACTAGTTTTGTTGGATTGAAATTATAATGGCATTCTAGAAAGTACAAACCACAAGGGTTGGAATTTTCAGTCCGAGTTACTTGAAAAGGATAATTTCACTTTCTTCTTCTTCTTCACTATACCCATGTAATGGCTTCATTCTCCTTTGTGTTATGGTGGATATTGAGAGATAAGCAACCCTTTTTGTGTTCTGCATAATCTAAGCAAATCAAATTGTTGGTTTTTTTCCCAGAAGCATTTGAGATTCTACAAAATACAAATTGACATTTTATATACTTTTCTTTTAATTAAAAACCCCATGTATGTATGCTATAGGAAATCTTTTTCACACGTGAATGACTCATTTGTTCTCAAATCATCATTTAGTAAAGTTGTTTGATATTTAAAAACTTTCTGTGATTTCATGGTGACTTAAAAAAATAAGTTGTAGTTTTTGCTAGTCAGAAGTTAATCTGAGCCCTGCAGGCTCCATTTCAGATTTGAATGTCAAATCTCAAGGTTTGATGTCAGCTTCACAAACTTTCTCCCTCAGTGTCTATCTACATAAAACATTTCTACTGCAAGATATTAGAGCTGATCCCATATGGAGATAGATTATGGTTCTTAAGTTATCAAAAAATTCACTCTTAACAAAGGCTGCTTAATATTCTAGCATATTATCTCATAATAGATTCCATAATATTCCATTTTTTTTACCATGACCTCCAGTCATAAACAAACTTTATATATGTCAGGTACATACACATGCACACACACATGCCTGTAAATAACTAAAACAAAATTATCATGAAGCAATTCTTAAGCTTACATAGGTAAGTATGCCCTGTTATTTTCTTATTTATTCCATTCTATCTAATGTATCTACTCCATTCTATTCTATTTTATTTGATATATAATGCTTATTGATATTCACCAAATTGGATTTATGACTTACTCATGGTTAAACCCATGACCATGGGTTAAACTTATGTGTCAAAAGAGGCAATGAAATGTGAGACCAACGTCAAACAATTGTTTAACATTTTTTTAAGTTTATTTATTTATTTTGAGAGAGAGAGAGAGCATGATCGAGGGAGGAGCAGAGAGAGAGAATCTCAAGCAGATTCCACGCTGTCAGCACAGAGCCCAACACAGGGCTTGATTTCATGAACCATGAGATGATTACCTACGCCAAAATCAAGAATTGAATGCCTAACAGACCGACCCACCCAGGCATCCCAAACAACTGTTTAAAATTATTGCCAAGAAGAAGCCAATCAGTTCACCCTATACGAATGTTACAAAAATATGGATAGCTGGTGTCCAGAAAGAGGAAAGCATAATTCTGAACAGTACCAAGTCACAGAATGTGAGGATGTCTGTTGTTAGACATTTGTTGGTATTGGTGGCAAATTTCTCTCCTAGAGCCCAGATTGCCTTAGAAGTCTGCACTCTCCGTGTATACATAGGAGACAGTTCTGGATCATGCCTACTGACCCAGAGTATAGCCCTTTCCCATATTTTTCATTTTAATTTTTTTTATGTTTTATTTATTTTTGAGAGAGAGAATTCATAAGTGGGAGAAGGCCAGACAGAGAGAGAGGGGGAGACACAGAATCAGAAGGAGTCTCCAGGCTCTGAGCTGTCAACACAGAGCCCGACACGGGGCTCGAATCCATGAGCTGTGAGCCACATGAGCTGGGTGGCTCAGTCAGTTAAGCGTCCAACTTCGGCTCAGGTCATACATGATCATATGGTTCATGGGTTTGAGTCCCACATTGGGCTCTGTACTGAGAGCTTGAAGCCTGGAGCCTGCTTAGGATTCTGTGTCTCCTTCTCTCTTCTTCCCTCCCCTGCTCACACTGTCTCTCTCTTTTTCTATCAGGAATAAATAAACATTAAAAAAATTAAAGATTTACTATTAATTTTAAAGACATAGCAATTGTAAAGCACTGGCAAAGTAGGAAAGGTCTTTGTTGTCCGACATACTTTCCAGGTCCCTTCTTGCTGCAACATGATGTACTCTGGTACCAAACACGCAGTATCTTACATAGAAGGAGCCATTTTTGTCAGGAAACATCTCCATGTAACCTTCCTTATATAATTGCACATCTTCTATGATATTTCTCAGGAAGCCATACCCCATAAATCTGTAGATTCCAGGTTTGTTTACCATAAGTAGTCCTTGATAGAGAAGGCATATACAGTTAAAAGCATTCCAAAGATAAAGACTCTCCAGGAAAAACCATTATTTTGTTTGCCAGTAGGATGACATTACCATGTTTATAAAGAGATTTGACAGGGTCAACTTCTTTCTCCCTTAAGGATGCATCCCTCTGCTTAAGAGATAATACAAATTGCAGACCAGCATGTTAACCATTTACTTCCCAGGTGACCTTGATGAGTCTCCATTTTGTTTTTCCAGGTTCTCCCATGGTGGTGTCTAATAACATGGGAGATTATATAGTAACAGTCCTCAGTTTAACCAGAGTTAAATGAGAACGTCTGCAGGAGGTAACCAGGCTCACTTTTCTTGATGTGATCTAGACTTAACATCATACTTATTAACACCTCCCTTTCAAGAATGGCTGATGAAGTGCTCTTTGACATAGAAAGCTAGGAAAACTAAATACCTTGTGTTCATTAGTGGGCATTGGAGACGTATCCAATGCTGCTGCATTGTTTGGATACTTGATATATACCAGCTAGTTGCACTGTGGCTCATGCCAACTCTGTGAGATGCACAAAATTATCATTTCCTTGTCTGTGGGTCAGTGGAAAATGTGTCATGCATATGAGAAACAAAGGTTGAGTAGTCCTACATTAGACTGTGTCTATATATCTTGCTACAGATGTTTTGTTATGTATTCCATAGTTAAAATCTAAAATGGTTTCTACTTTTCATTAACACTTTTATTTTGCAATCTACTTTTAATGCAACTATCAGCCTAAATTTTTTTGCAATTAAAAAAATACAGAATTTTTATTTCCAAAGAAAATGTAATTTGCCTAAATTGTCATAATTTACCACATTTAACATACACTAAGGTAAGTGCAGGGAGACATACTGGTATTGCAGATCAAATGAAGACAATATTTACCATAGAAGCTTTAGCACCTAATTGACAAGTTAGTTAATATTTTTAAATTATTTCTAAAGATGAGAATTTAAGTATAGCTGCAAATTTCATGTTTAATACTAGTCTATAAAGGTAGGATTTTCATTTAGATCAAATGATAGCTTTTTAAATTAATTTTGTTCCTTTACTTATGCATGTATAAGATTATGAAGCAATTGCTATTAATATGATTGGCTCATTAGTAGAAAAAGAACATAAATACTTAGATGATTAAAATTTTATATCAACGTCATTAGAGGCTTCAAATGGAAAATTAATTTATTTAATTCTAAAACTTGTTGGGTTTTTAAGTCAAATTAGTTAAATCAGATCTTTTATAATTTCATTCTATTTAAGTTAAATATATAATATTATTGTAAATATGTTTCTATAGTATCTAGAAAGTTCAATATTGAAGATAAAATTGTTTTGCAATGATAAATAAAATTCTTGGTAAACTTAGCTTAATGGTATAAAGAATATTCTTAATAAATGAACATGAAACTCCTTATTTTATGCCACAACTCCTAGTTAGAAGCCAAAAATCTTCATATTATACCCACAGAAACCACTATGAAATAGAAACCACTGTCAAAAATTTCATGTATTATATATATATATATACTCACAAAATATATACTCACAAAATATATACTCACATAATATATACTCACATATATACTCACAAAATATATACTCACAAAAACTACAGAATGAAATTATAAAAAAAATCTAAATTCTGAAAACAAACAAATCTTCAGAAAGAGAACATTCTGTTAAAGAAAAAGTATTCAAGACAGTGACAGAAAGTATCTGGAGAAACATTAGACCTAATATATTCACATATTAAATTTAAAAAATGAAAATAGAATTTTAATATATTACTTTTAGGAGAGTTTCCTCTGAGTTTATAAGGCACCTAGAAAGAGATTATTTTCTCAATTAGATACATGGTTTACAGAAAATAATAAATTAAAGATTTAAAAATTTCAAATCTATTACTCATAAAATGTAATTATTAAAAATTGCAATTTCATGAAAGATTTAAAACTGAGGCCATATTAAAAGCATGCTCATTAAAAAACAATGATATTAGAAAAAATATAAAGAAACTGATCATTAAATAACTTGTATAGAAAGAATAATTATACTTGTGTTGTTTTTAAAAGCTCAAATAATCACTAAAAATGAGGTTTTTTCCACTCTAATGTATACTAATATTTATTTCTAAATATTACTTGTTTTTTTTTAAAGCTCTTGTTCACTTTAAAAATATCCCAGTTGGTACCTACATATTAGAAAGACTCTTAAAATGTATCTTTGCAGGAGGTTCTGTAAAAAACATACTTCATAGTCATAGAATTGGAAATCAGCATTTTATATGCCTTCCCTTGAAGATTCACAACCAAAATAATACATTGTTCTAAGAAGTTCTTCAGCAATTTATTAAATTTAATTTAATCAAGACATTTCTGGGGCATCTGGCTGGCTCAGTTGGTTAAGCATTCAACTTCGGCTCAGATCATATCTTGCTGATCCTGAGTTTGAGCCCCGCCTGGAGCTCTGTGCTGAGAGTTCAGGGCCTGGAGCCTGCTTCAGATTTTGTCTCTCTCTCTCTCTCTCTCTCTCTCTCTGCTCTTTCCCTGCTTGCACTATGTGTCTCTCTCTCTCTTAAAAATAAACATTTTTAAAACAGACATTCCCAAATCCATTTGAACACAGATAAAATTACATCTATCTAACATCTATGTAAATGTTCTGAAATCTAAGTTCTACAGAACATATTCTGGATGCTAGAAGAGCATGATCTTTATCCATTCTGGCTGGTTATTTCAGTGATATAATCCAGTTGGATCTTTGTGCACTGGCTGAGAAATTTAATCACTAATTACATTCATATACTAAAAACTATTATATGAAAAAAATTCCCAGAGAATGATGAATTCCCATGAGTGATGAATTATATGGTAGATGTGGAAGGGTATATCCATTTATGAATAGCAACGTGGAGTCAAAGTGGTTAAATAAGATGCTTAAATCTTAATCTTCTTTTAGATCAGACAACTAAATATGAATTCCTCAAATTCTCAGTAAGTCATGTTATACCTGGCTATTTTGTTGTTAAAATGTTAACAACAACAACAACAAACTCGCATTTCTATTCTGGGACTTTCAAAACAAGGTGGATCAGTTGCACTGATATTCAAAAATTCTTTCTTTTACATATTTTTTTGTACACTTACCTCTTAGGTCTATTTAGGTATGGTCTCTCAGGGTGATAACTTAATCACCACACAGAAACACTAAGAATCTAAGAAGGAAGTAAACTGTCTAGCAAATTCATAAAAGCTTGCTACATATGCAGTCAGTTAATATTATGGTGTAAATTCCCCTGTAGACATTTTAAGAAATAATGTGTGGTCTAATGCACTGTTAGCATTTAATTTTTTCTATTTCATTCCACTTGATTGAGGTATGATTGATATAGAAGAAGCTACACATACTTAATGTATAAACTTGATAAATTTGGAGATTAGTGTACAGCTGTGAACCCATCACCACTCTCTCTGCCATAAACATATCCAATACCTACAAAATTTTCTTCTCACTCTCTTTAAATTATTTTTATTTAATGCTATAAGCTTTAAATTTTAAAGTATAAGCTTTTTCTTTTTAAAAATTTTTTTTATGTTTTTTATTTATTTCTGTGAGAGAGAGAGAGAGAGAGACAGTGTGAGCAGGGGAGGGTCAGAGAGAGAGAGAGTCACAGACTGAAACATGCTCCAGGCTCTGAGCCAGCAGTCAGCACAGAGGCCGACGCGGGGCTCGAACCCACGAACCGCGAGATCATGACCTAAGCGAAAGTCGGACGCTTAACCGACTAAGCCACTCAGGTGCCACGTATAAGCTTTTTCTTAACAGAAAACTATAAGGTGGCAAAGTTGATTTCTGAATTTTGACAATCTGTAAAAAATCATGCAATGTCTCCTACACCTAATGCTCTATAGCTAGCTCAGCTGTACAAAATACAGGTTCATTATTAATAATAGTTTCATTACTTCCTGGGCAGAATGGATTATTCTTATCATGGTTCTCTTTAAAATGTAAATGCTCTAGAAAGAGCCCAAACGTCCATCAAATAATGAGTGGATGAAGAAAATGTGGTGTGTGTGTGTGTGTGTGTGTGTGTGTGTGTGTGTGTAAAGTAGAATAGTACTCAGCTATCAACAAGAATGAAATCTTGCCATTTGCAATTGCGTGGATGGAACTAGAACGTATTATGCCAAGTAAAATAAGTCAGTCAGAGAAAGACAAACATCATATGATTTCATTCATGTGGAATTTAAATTAAAATTGAATAAAATCAAAATTGAGAAATACTTAAAACACAAGAATACAAAGCAGTCAGAAAAATGATATGATGTTATGTAGCCTCTGAAAAACTTCACTATACACTTAGAAAAAAAGTAGTATAAAAGGCCAATAATAGCATTATAATTAAAAGAGTTCTGACATTGCACTTCCCTGAATTGTCCTCAGAAATGCCCAGTCATCATCAGACTACACTTTGATATCCACTTCTTTGGGACAGTGAAAGGACAAATCTTAACTTCATTGACATCTTTCATCACCTACCATCTTTTCCTTCACTCTATACCCTATACTGTTACCCTTTGTTGCTTCTGAGAAAGCAAAGAATCATGAATGATGAATGCTATAAAGTGTATTTCTTTGGAAATGATATATTCCAATTGTAGTCAAATGATTGCCAAATGTCATTATAAATAGCCATTATTGATTCTAAGATAGTTGTGAACTGATAGTTGAAGTAAGATGTCATTTTATAATCCTAAAATCACAGAATCATTAATATGGGACAAATATAGGTAAGACTGTAAAATTAATATCTGGCCAGAATATCTGCTATAAAACTTGAAATGATTATGATGTCAGGTGTATATGTGCATATGTACGTGTCAAGGGTAGGGAATCCTTAACAGAATATCAGCAGTGTGTTTTGGATATGATCAAGGGGTTCCATATAAAAGCACCAAATCTTCAAAGATAAAATAATTTAAAATAGACATCATATTCTGTGAATTAGGCATTTTACTCTGCAACACTAGAATTTTGTCTTGTAAACTGTTAATTTAATAAGTGATCTATAATTCAAGAATTTGTTTTCCATGTAGAAATTGGTTCAATAAAAATGTATTGGGGTGCCTGGGTGGCTCAGTCAGTTGAGCTTCTGACTCTTGATTTCAGCTCAGGTCATGATCCCAGGTAATGAGATCAAGCCCCATCTTGGGCTCTAAGCTGCGTGGGGAGCCTGCGTGAGATTTTCTCTCTCTGTCCTCCCTCTAAAAAAAATATTAAATAAATAAATAAATAAATAAATACATTATTGTGGTAAGAATACCCTAAGGTATTCCTCACTGATACCCACTTCATTGTATTCTGTCCTTGTGTACTCCCCCCCCCCAAACATGAGTAGAAGGTAGAGTATGAAATATAACTATATAATTTAAATAAATATTGGCCATGCCACTGCTCTTCAATATTACAAAGCTTAACCTACCTCATTTTTCTTTCAAATAGCCTTTCAGAAGATAAAACCTGTATTGTAATTTCATCAGACATTACTTACTAAGTGTAATTTTCTCCCCAGAATTCATCAGTCTGTATGTACTTAAAAAACCTGAACAGATAGAAATGAAATTTGCCTGACAAATTTTCTCTAGCCAAATTGCTGCTGAAAACTATCTTAGTATTTAGAGAGGATCCTTTAGAAATTCTCATTTGTAGTCCCAAATGATCTTCTCTTCCTTCCTCTGAGCCCTTTGTTGATGTCCATTCTCTTTGAACCCATGTTTTCTAATGGTATTGGGGCCTTTCTAAGAACTGTGATTGTACACAACCTTACTTTCAATTTTTTTTTTTTTTACTATGCTAGGATCATGTTGTGCTTTTTCAGAGATTAGGGAAAATGTCCTTCTTCTAGGATCTAGCTATTTGTCACTCACATCCCCCAATTTACTTTGACCTAACGTTCTATAGAGTCTCTTGTGTCAACACCTTTTCCTGTTTCTATGCCAGTGCCCCCTACAGTTCCATGTTTGTTTCAATTCATAGGCCTAATGCATCATTTAGTCTCATCCTCATCTTTAGTCCTAAATTTTATACTTTATACTTTACACTTCAGTCTCCTCTCTGAAAGCATCTTCTCTTATACATGTCAACAAGTTAAAATTAAATCTATGAGTACTATTCTGTCATGTCATCTGATGACTACAGACATTTTAAAATTCATTTCATGATAACCTAGTATTCATATAAAATTACCTACAGCTTTTTCACAATCAAATTAATTATGAAAATTAAATGAGACAATATATGTGAAAAAGTCTCTCACAATGCTTAAAACCATATAGACATCAATTAAATTAATTATTTCGTACATCATTTTTTTCTATACCAAATACAATTTCCTAAACTTAAAACTAGGACTTAGGGTGTCACATATAAGGAAGATGAAGTCTTTGCCTTCAAAAAAAAAAAAAAAAAATAGAAAGAAAAGACAGAACTAATGAAATAAGGCAGGAAATTGTTGTTAGTTCTGTTTGGTTTTTCTAGCTACTTGCACTCAAAAGCATCCAAATTTAAGCTGCTTTAACAATTACATATTAGTTTGTACAATTAAAAGTATAAAAGTACAGTGTCATTTGGGAACACTTCAACTGAACTTCAGTTTCTTGGTTTTTCTCTCAGTGCTGCCCTCTCACGTGGCTGCTTTGTCCTCAGACTATTGCCAGCAGCAAACCTCCTTTCACATCGAGTAAAATAGGAAAGCCTGATCTCTATGTCTCTCTCTAAAAAATAAGAAAATGTTTTTCCCATCAGTCCCCAGAGAAACCTCTTTCCAATTTCAAAGTCCTAAAATATTTTAAGCTAGTCTTTCCCTGAAAAAATTACTGAAAAAAGAAAAATGCTTTACATTGGTGGCTGAGACCAACCAGCAGCCTCACATCAGTCTGGCTCAATTTCCCTAATCATGTTATTGCTACACAAAGAGAAGAAATCAACAGTCCACTCATCGGTAGCACATGGAAGATTCATCTAGGTATAGGCGGAGCACAAAAATGGGAATGCTAATGACAATGTGCTCCTCGCCAATAAAAATAACCAATCAGGCAATACTTAAAGAAAAGACATAGTACATTTGTAGGGAGTATGGATGATAAGTAATTGTTTGCCATGCAGGCAAGGTAGGAAAAAGAACTTAAAGGATTATGACAGGGAAGAATAAAGCACCTTACTATGTTGGGGGACTCCCATATTGCCTGGCATACAGTATGTGGTGGCATATTAGCAGAAGACACCATAACAATTGAAAAGGCAGGAGAGTTTGACTGGATCAAATTATACCAAACCAGAGTTTGACTTTAGTTTGTAAAGCCACCAAGGACTTTCAGGAGAATTATAAGCACATCCATATTTTTGACTCACCTCTGGCACCTGCATGGATACTGCATTAGAGACTGCCTTTATAAGACTGGGGATCCAGGTAGGTATCAAGTACAATAAAATAGGCAAAAGCTGATAAAGTCCTGACCCCAGGTGAAGCAGTGGGGATAAAGATGTTCATGATATAGAACTTCAGGCCTTGGTGGTCTAAATGATGGAGCAAATAAAAGAAGAAAACATCAAATGAAACTTCAAAATGAAGAGTGACATCATCATTCAATAGTAATTGGGATCTGGAGACAAAAAGAATCCTAAGTCACATTAAGACAGGCTGAGTTTGGATTGGCTGCTTGCACATCCGGTGGAGCTAACCAGAGAGCACTTGGATCAAATCATCTGTGAGAGGAGAGGTCTGGGCTGGTGGTAAATACCTATATCATTAATCCACAGATATTAGTTGAAAGTATAAAAGGCAGATATTTTTTAAATGCTAACATGTAAGAGATGGAAAATAAAGAGAAATTCAAAGAAATCTAGGAAGAATTTCCAGAGATAGAAGACAATTAGCAAAAGTGAACATGGCCAACAGTCTTTAGTTGGGTACTCTACTAATCACTGACATATATTATCTTACTTAATTCATTAAAAAAACACATGAAATTTTCATCATGTTTTTTCTGCACATATCAGAGAAGGCAGGCTCAGAGGAAGATTAGACAAGTTCCTCAGTATTAAATAAGTAGTTAAAGGAGTGTAGAGCAAACTATTTTTGAACATAATTTAAATGTGTTAAATGTATATTAGCAGACTATGTGAATCAACATGACTAGGTATTTTTTATTGTATCCTACATAATGAAGGGCCTAAAACTAATTTTTGTGTCATTTACCTTGGTTGAAGTCTTTTCGGTATGCCAGGTAAAAAAAAAAATGAATAAACATCACCAGATCATAAAACCTAGATATTACATTTCTGTAATATCATCAGAAAGCACCCTTTGAATTACCTGTTGAATAACACACTTCACCTCTAGAGGAAAATGGAATCTTATATTATTCTACCTTCAAGGAGAAGGTTTTCTACTATGAGGCCATGCTAGTTAGGGCAAGAATTTTAATAGGAATACAAAAGGGAATAACATTGTATTGGTCTTTTGGTGATTTTCTTCACCACAGTGGTGTATTCTCTTCGTTCCTCTTGAAGTTGTCTTTGTAATTTCTCCTCTTCTGGCCATTGTGACTGGTTTACCTAGATCAAGTTACACAAGTGGCACCAGATGGATTGTGCAGGGGAAGTGAGGCTAGGAGTGAGATCAATCAACATTAACTACTTTTCTTTAAGCTATCTCATCTTATCACTCTTTTCAAGATAACTAATGCATTCAGTGCTTGCTCCTTCAAAAAAGCATGATTTAGTAATTACCAAATTGACTTTCAAAAGGCTATACTTCAGAATATTGTACAGAATTTTGGGATGAAGAACAGAAAATCTGTTTCTGTTAACATAGCCCCATGCTCTGAATCATTTCAGGGGGTGGAATGCAGGGACAGGGAATAAAGCAAGACTAAAACCCCAATATGTTTAGGAAGAATAAAGAAAGCTTCTTCACTTTTAACTTGCCTGTGTAGGACTTGAGAAAAGGACCCCAGGGGAGAAAGGACCTCACCTCATCATTAATGTCTCTGTAGGTAAGCACAGAGATGCAGCCCTGTCCCTTCTCCTCTGTTCCATGTGCCTCACATAACAGGAACAGAAGAGTGATGTCTATTCTTCTACAATAGCATGGAAGAGGTGCCAGCTTTGGGAATTATTGCCTAGTTTTCTGTAGGCTGGTGTTTTACCAGCCCAAAGGAATATCCCCCACTAAAATGGCATGAAATGGTACTGTCAAGCCATGTTTCTAAAGGTTATGTGAAGTCAACAATGACCTGAAAGTCAGCAAGAAACTAGGCTCAGCCAATATGAATATATTATGATCTTGAGGATCAGGTCACCTCATCTTACAACTTGTCACTGCCTGTCTCCTGGAACTTTAGATGTCACCTGAGTGATATTAAATTGATGGAAAGATTGAGTTTCTAACATCCATGAAAACGGGGCCTTAAAATTAAATGTAGACAGTAAAATAAATTTACAATTCCTTCATGACTGAGTTTATAATCCAAATTTCATACCAGCTATGCTTGCTTTTGCTTCTCACAATTAGAGGAACCAAGTCCAAAAGGCAGTACTAAAAAAGGAGACAAGAAGCAATAGGTTTTGCTCTCCTTCTGATATATGCCTTATACATAAAAGACAAGAGATGTCTTTATGGCATACATGCAGTCCAGTCTATCCCTTCAAGTGGGCTCTCTGGCAAGGACTTGCTGCCAATGCTCTGGTTTCAGCAGTGTGTAATTTGCCTGGAGGGTTGTTAGTGTATCATCTTCACAAATCCAGGTGGAAACAGATAGCTGATGGAAGATTAGTAATTCCTGATGCTAAACACTGCTCATCATCTGAGAGGTAGCTGACATTACATACTCAAATATAACACAATTTGCTTGTCTCAACACTTGTTAGTATTCTATAAAGAGTAGATAAAACATTCTTTTTAAAATGCAAAGCAAGGGTGAGGGATGAGTGAAATAGTTGAAAGTAATATAAGAGTACACTTATGGTGAGCTCCGAGTAATGTATAGAATTGTTGAATCACTATATTGTCCACTTGAAACTAATAAAACACAGTATGTTAACTGTACTAGAATTAAAATAATAAAAGTAAAATACAAAGCAGAATATCATCTTAGATGTTAATGTTGGCAATGTCCATGCCTACTCTCAATAGCAAAACATCTGTAAAAGGTAGATTTGGATTTTCAAGATTTATTTATGTGTGTATATTGGCATCAACTTCTTTCAAGAAAATATGCTTTGGGGTGCCTTAGTAGCTCAGTCTGTTAAATGTCAGACTCTTGATTTCAGTTCAGGTCATGATCTCACAGTTCATGAGTTTGAGCCCTGCATCGGGCTCCTTGGTGACAATGCAGAGCCTGCTTGGGGTTCTGTCTCCCTTTCTCTCTGACCCTCCCCAACTCATGCTTGCTGTCTTTCAAAAATAAAATAAATAAACTTAAAAGAAAAGAAGATGCATTTTTTAGCGATTGGTTTAACATGTGTGTGTCTGTGTCTGTGTGTAAATATGCCAATATGTATGAATGTACATCTTCTTAATATAGAAAAATATAAGAGGCAGTGCAAATGTCAAGAGTATGTAATTGCCATTCAGTATATAAGATGATTGATTATTTAGAATCATGTTTCAAAAAGGTAAAGGATATCATGTTGAAATCTATTAATTATAATTTAATTTACTGAGAATGTATCACTTCAGAGATTATTTCTAATTATAGTTATTTTAATGTCAGAAGCTAGCATCAAGATCAGTTTTTACATATACTTTTGCTATAGACAAAGAATAATCATCATAAAATGTTCCTCTTGAAACATCAAAATATGCCTAACCATATTTACCTGAGAATTTAAAATGTCATCTGGAATTGGATTTTTCCTTGTCACTCATCTGTTAAAAATATAGTTCAGGATGAGGATGAAGAACAGTCCAAATGGAAATAGAAAGTAATTGACCAAAAAAACCCCAAAAAACAAAAAAAAATCTCCCTAAGATGGGGCACCTAACTGGGTCATTCAGTAGAGCATGCAACTCTTGATCTCAGGGTTGTGAGTTTGAGCCCCAGATTGGGTGTAGAGATTACTTAGAAATAAAATCTTTAACAAATAACAATAAAAGTAAAAAAATTAAAAAATAAAGAACACTAAGAAACATCCCTAAACAGAGCCATCAATAATACAGTACAACTTGCTTGGGGTTCCACCTAGATAAGGCCAATTCTATTAAATTGAACCAATATTTGATAACATTTTTAGGGCACTGGGCTAAATGAAGGTAAAAAGCTGCCAAAAAGTAACTTATAGATAGTAGAGGTGACAGATACACAAATTTTCATGATATTGAAATATGTTTAGAGCTCTACCGGAGCACAGTAGAATGTGTGTCTTCTTCCAACAGTCAGAGGACATTGCAGTGGGTAATATGGGGGTGGTATATGGATGGGTAACATATAGGGGTAGAGGTTCTAGAAAGACATTCCAGAGAAGATGAAATATAAGGTGAATCTAAAAGGATATGTTGAAACCCTCCATGGATTTCCAAGTATCTTTAAAAGTATCTCAGCAGAAGCATCCTCCCAAGTTGGTTACACCCAGCCTATGCTCTATTGTTCCCTCTTCTTTATCCAGCATGATGAGAAAGGACTTTCCTCTTCCTACTCCCATGGTCCCATTGGTCTTCAGTTATTGACTGTATGCTTGTGTTGCTCCAAATTCATATATCAAAGCCCTAACTCCCAATGTGATGGTATTTGAGACAAGGATTTTGGGAGGCAATTAAGGTTAGAGAAGGTCATGAGGATAAGTCCCTCAGGATGGGATTAGTGTCCTTATAAGAAGAAACACCAAAATCTCCTTTCTCTCTCTTACTCTCTCCTGCTCAAAGAAAATGTCAAGTGAGGACACAGTAGGAAGGCAGCTATGTGTAACCCAAGGGGAAAGTCCTCACCCAAACCAACCATGTTGATACCTTGATCTAAGGCATTCAGCCTCTAGGACTGTGATCGAGTAAATTTATGTTGTTCAAGCCACCTATTCTATGGCATTTTTTAAGAGCATGCTAATAAAACCAAGACATCATCCAAGTACATCTGACCATCTTACTTTTTTTCTCTCAGATTTCCTAGTATCCTTAAAAGTTGCAAATTCTTCAAAAGGTAACATTTCAAACTCAACCTACAGCTTTTCTCAGACTGATATTTATAACCTATTGACTATGTATACTAGTCATAGTTCAAATGCCCCTTAGCTGATTCCAGTGTAATTCTTAATATTAATACCCTGCATGTATGTCCTAGTGGTATAGAACTAATTTATCCAAGAAAAAAACCTGGGCACAAGATCCATTCTCTGGAAGATCTTTGAACAGCTCCCCTTTCCTTCAGCAAAAAAGGTAAAGTAAGAGAAGTCTAGGGGTTTATGTGAAGGACATATTTTGAGAAGATTAAGTATGAAGGGTACCAGATGAAATAATGACTGCTGTCCAACTCTGTCCTTCTAGCCAACTAGTCTCTCTGCTTCTCTCATCACCTTATTCCTCTATCTTTACTCCCCATTCAGCCCTGTGAAATTCTTCTATTCTGGTGGGGGTGGGGTGAGGCAGGCATCTCCATTTCTGCTCTTTCATATTATTCCTCTTCATTAATGAATACTGAATGGCTTAGGTGCTTAAATAAAGGTGTATATATGGGGGGCGGGTGAAGGAAAAGCAGAAGAGTGAGGAAAAAGTGCAGTACCTAGATAAAAAATGGACATATAACACCTTTAAAATATTATCCTGGGCTTGAGAAAAGGAAGAATGTTCCAAACAAACAAAACAGCACACTATAAAAAGCACTTTGGAATGGATTTCATGTTCTACTTTTCTACTTAGAGTTCTATCAGATCATTTCGAATATTTTAGGTCATAGTAAGACACTTAGATTTTATTCTAAAAATGTGGGATTTAGTGAAGTGTTTCAAGTAAGAAAACAATTTGTGTTCTAGAATGATTGCTCTGTCAATCTCTATATCTTTCCATCCAGTTGAGGATGGCCTCTAGGGGTAAGAATTGAGATGGGAGGCTCAATTATGAGGCTACTGCAGTAGCCTGACAGATAATGCTACTTGTTTTAATGCTGTAGCAGTAGCTACAGAATCATGTGGTCAGAATTGGGCCATATGGTGATGACAGAATCTAAAAAGACTTGCCTGATGAAGTTGACATAAGATATGAGGAAGAGACAGGAATGAGTAATAATTCCTATCTAGATATTATTCCTGAGAAGTAAAATTAAAATTGAAATGGGGATACTCTGGAGAGAGCAGATTTGGCTGTCGGGAATTAAGTATTCCATTTTGGAAATGTAATATATGAGATTTGACTGAACATCCAAATGAAGGTATTAGGGGAAAAAGTTTCGATACTCATGCAGAAGATACAACACGAGGGACATTAGCTTAGAGATGCTATGTGAAGTGATAAAATTGAGTACGCTGCCCTGAGAAGAAAACATAAATACAGAAAAGAGAACCAGAGATAAGGCCCTCACAGAAAAACAACTAGCGGGAGAGCCAGCAAAAGGAAAGAACATCAAGTGAGTCTAGAGATGAAATTATATACTTCAAATAAGAAATAATCAAACATTAAATTTGCAAAGATGACAGGTAAGAAAAGAACAGGAAATTGGCAATTTATTTTGGCAAGATGGAGGTCACTGACGAGAATTTTAGGGATGATGGGAGAAGAATAGCCTGATTTTCAAAGTTTGAGGAAGAAATGGATATGAAGAAGTGTGTAAAGGCAATTTCTGTAAAGCTTTTCTTTGAAGGGGAGCCAGGAATGGAGAAAAACTGCAAAGACCTGAAAGAAAAGAAATCTAAGGTCAAGACACGGTTCAATGTTTTTAAATTTAAGGGTGGATAAAGTTAAGGCAGAATATTATGGTGATGAGAGTGTTCTGGTATGTGGAGAAACCACTGAAGCAAAGAGCAAACTGGGTTACTCTTTTCTGCTTCCAGATAATAGACTTGGAAACTGAAGTTAATTCAGACATTTAAAAAAGAAGATTTAAGAATAAGACTTTTAAATATCCCCCAGTGAACTTTTGTGGTGTTTAGCAATGGTCTTCATTGCATCCTAAGTCTTTTTTTTTTTTAATGTTTTATTTATTTCTGAGAGAGAGAGAGAGAGAGACAGAACAGGGAAGTGTCAGAGAGAGAGACACACAGAATCCGAAACAGGCTCCAGGCTCTGAGCCGGCTGTTGGCACAGAGCTCGATGCGGGGCTTGAAACCATGAACCGTGAGATCATGACCTGAGGTGAAGTCGGACGCTCAACAGACTGAGCCATCCAGGCGCCCCTATCCTGACTAAGTCTTAATTCATGTGATATCTTGTAACATTTTACAACTGAAGATACATGATGGAAAGAGATGAGAAGACTTAACAGATACCTGTCACTCTAAATATTGTCTGATATATATATTTTTTAAATCAAATATTTTTAAGAGCCTCTAAGTTAGTAAAAGATTACAATCACTTCTGAAAGGTGAGGTGAATTTAATATCTCTTGTTTTAAAAGAAAAGTAGCTGATGAAAGTATTTTAAAACCTCAGAAAATGAATGTCACAAAATCGGATGGTGAAATATAAATATTTTGCTATACACTAAGTAAAAATCAAAGCTTGGGAAGTCAAAAATTTTTTTCTTTGTTTGTAGATTATTAGTCTGTGGAATAAGCTACTGAAGAAAGCAACAAAATCTTTAACTATGAAAATGATTTAAGCATTTGGACTACATAGTTTACAGTCTTCAAGCATTAGCTCTGTAAGTGGAGAGATCATTAAGAACCATATGGGCTCTTTTTTTTTTTTTTTTGTAAAAGCATTATTTCAGCAGAGTGAAAGATAGAAAAGACTCAGTATTTTTATTTGAAACAGCAAATTGTTAGGGGTGCCAGGGTGGCTCAGTGGGCTGAGCGTCCAACTCTTGATTTCAGTCAGGTCATAATCTCGCAGTTCATGGGTTTCAAGCCCTACATCGGGCTCTGTGCACTGATGGTGCAGAGGCTGCTTGGGATTCTCTCTCTCTCCCTCTCTCTGCCCCTCCCTGGTCTCTCTCTCTCAAAATAACGAAATAAACTTTAAAAAATAAAGCACCAATTGTTTTTTTAAAAACAATTAAAATATTAAATAAGTAAAATCTATTGTTAATCAAATAATATGAAAACCAAGTCAGCCTGAAGAATCTTGACAGTAGCCTGTATTAAGTAAAACATGGCTTGTTTATACTTAGCCAAGACCAAGGAAGAATAAAATAATCAGCCAGAATTATTCAGGGGACTGAAGCATTATGGAGCTGCAGTGTTTTACAATAATAGTATAGATTAGCTGTACTTAACTGTGTTCAGTAATTTGATCATGATGCAGTTCTGTTTTCTTTGGCACTTATAAGCATGACGACACAGAATGCTGGCAATACCTTCTTGCAAACTGAAGACCATGCAGGAAAATATTTCAATACTTCAAGTCCTCAAATACTCCTTTATCTATCAAATATCTAGGTCAGTAAGAAAAATTGTACTTTATTTATTTCTTACAATCCTTTGGTTGATAATTGCCATTGTTGCTTAATATACTTGAAAATTACTTACCCATAACCCACCACCAACCAAAGTTAGGCAAAGGGCAATTAGGTAACCAGAACAAAATGTGTACCCATCTAATGACAAGTATCAATTTCAAAACAAGGAAGCTTTCCTAAAGCTTCAGCTTTAAATGCTAACATCAGGAGATTGTATAATTTTTATGTCCCTGAAAGCTTGTTAATAATTGAGTTTTACATTATGAAAAAAAATTAAATACTGATTTTTCTATGAGGCAGAAAAGGAAAGAAATCTCCCCTTGCTTTCCTTTAAACTGAATAGAATTATCAGCACTAAGAGCTTACACACCTTATTTCTCAAGAGTTCATCTGATTTAAACACATATTATAGTATCACTTACAAAGTCAAACTGTCCGAAATGGACATGGATATGAACAAGAACCAACCAGGCAGGGGCAAATTGGTAGGAGTACTCAGGATCTAATGAGGACCTATAAAGAAGCAGAATGAAAAGGGTCAGTGTAACTGAAGGGGCAAGAGAAATAGTGAAAAAATAGACTTTGGGGCACATAAGCTTTTGATATGCAAATTAGCTCACCCCCCATTATAAATCTGGGAATAATGTCAAAGTAAGGTAAGGTCACCCTGGTTCACATGCCTTACCCCACCCCTCAGTTAGGAATTTATTTCACTAAATAACAGCAACTGAAGAGAAAATAATCAAAATGAGCTGAACCTAACAGGTCATGAAGGTGCAGTATGTCCAGAAACACCCATTCACCACCAGTCTTTCTGGCTCCATTCAGTTCTCTATTCTGTTGAGGAAGTTTTTATTGCATTGTGCTTTCCGACTGGACATTTTCCCTTTGTTTCCATAATTCGACAGTTTAAATCTTTCCTTATACTCCTTCCAATGAGTCACTATCACCTTTTTTAAAAAGATAAATTCCTGCATTTTACTGTCGTATTTATTTACTTATTAGAAATGTAACTTGTCTTTTTAACTATTAGTAGTTTTATTGAAGTACTACATTAGTTGGGATCTGATTAGAAAATTACACAGAGGGGCGCCTGGGTGGCTTAGTTGGTTAAGCGTCAGACTTTCATTTAGGTCATGATCTCGCGGTTCGTGGGTTCGAGCCCCGCATCGGGCTCTGTGCTGACTGCCAGCTCAGCGCCTGGATCCTGTTTCGGTCTGTGACTCCCTCTCTCTCTGACCCTCCCCTGCTCACGTTGTCTCTCTCTCTCTCTCCTAGAAATAAATAAAAATATTTTTTAAAAAAAAGAAAATTACACAGATTCTGAATAGTCTGTCCTTAACTTTGTTGTCTCATAGCCCTATTGTTTTCAGTGTGTAATTTTATAGAATACAATTTTTACAAATACACCTTTTTAAAGGAAGATGTATATTGCAGTATAGCCAAGTATCTGTGATATTATTCCAGCTCATATGCTAGAACACAAAAAGAGTAAAAAAAAAATCAGTTGCTGCCCTTATAATATTTCCTTCTATCTGAGTAGTATTTGCAGGACAATGAACAGGAATGTCATTTTCCACAGTACTCTGATAAGTCTTTGTGTGTGTGTGTGTGTGTGTGTGTGTGTGTGTGTGTGTGTTTGAGAGAGACAGAGAGAGAAGGAAAAAAGAGAAAGAGAGAGAGTGCAGAACAGTCAGGGAGAGGGAGAAAGAGAGCTATTTCAAAGACCCAGAGGCTAAAGTACATGACGCCATTAATCCTTGCTATTTTAACTAGGTTACACTCTGTTCAATCAACATTCAAAGGTTATAAATATTCACAAAGGAGTCAAGGTTTTCTTTTTAAAATTTTTTTAAATCTTTTATTTATCTATTTTGAGAGAGAGAGAGATAGAGCGTGAACAGGGGAAGGGCTGAGAGACACTGAGACACGGAATCAGAAACAGGCTCCAGGCTCCAGGCCATCAGCACAGAGCCTGACATGGGCTCAAACTAACAAGCCACGAGATTATGACCTAAGCCAAAGTCCAATGCTTAACTGACCGAGCCACCCAGGTGCCCCAGGAGTCAAGGTTTTAAAGACTGGGAAATAAGGCCACATTCAGACATTAAAATGTGTCTTATATTCAACCCACTATTTTGACAAACAGAGGTGTGACATGCCAATTTATCTTTATTAAGTGCTTATATATAGTGTTTAACAAATGTGAACTTGTAATTCAATTAAACAAGAACCAAGAAGACTGCTTTGTTTCATGAGATTGCAACAATTAGATATTCTCTTTATTCCTTATGTCCAACTCTGTAACTACCATTGACATATCATGTAATAGATAATCTCTTAATGTCGGCTTTTGCCAGAAGACTCTCAAATATTTCAGAATAGGCAACATGTCTATATATTTTGTATCCCTAATACAATGCTTAGAATGCAAATGTTTGTTGAATGACTCAATCATATGAATAAACAAATAAGAAAAAAAACTGTTATGCAAATACTGATCTTCATCTCACAATTTGTCAGTTACTAATGTTAGATATTAGGAGGTAATATATTGTCCTCGAGGACATCCATACCCCATAGTATTTATTACTATTTCTTTCGTAGTACTTACTATGGTTGCTAGTATATTGCACACCTTTCTGCATATGTCCATTATCACCACTAGATGGGGAGCTTTGGAAGGTAGTCTCATGTACTTTCTAGAGATTGCCATAATTTTTTATGCCTATTTTATGCCTAGTAGATGTTCAATAAATATTCTCTGAATGTAATGTCTTTTTTAAAGGATATTAGAAACAATTATATGTAACAAAATTTATAAGCAGTGAAAATTTCACTAATTTTAGGATCCAGAAATCATATTTAAATATCTAAAATAATTTTTAGATAAGTGACTCTTTTCATGAGGCATTTTGATATGCAAAATAAAAATAAATGTTCAAGAATTTTTTTTCAGGTGGGGGGAGAGGGAGACAGAGTGAGCCCAACCAGGAGCTTGGTTTATCTCAGAACCAAGAGATCTTGACCTGACCTGAGCTGAAATTAAGAGTTGGATGCTCAACTAACTGAGCCACTTAGGTGCCCTAAATATTCAAGAATAAAAAAAAAATCCTTGGAATCATACAGTGTTCATTTATTTTATTAATCATAATTTATAAAGCTAACAATTTTGATTTTTGATGATTGAAAATGTGATCGGAACATTTTTTTAAAAAGCCAGCAGTCTAAAATACCAAGAAATAATGTTTCAGAATGCTATTTTTTTATAGTCTCTAAGTTCTCAGAGGTTGGAATTATGAAATCATGCTTAAAAATGAAACACATCTAATGGAAATATAGAGATGAAGAGCTATTTCTTTATAGAAAACAAAGTTTATTCTGTGTGCTGTGAGATGTTGTGATTTAATATGATGTAACGTTTGTGTTGGTTTTCCCTTTGTGTTCCTTTCTGCTCTTTTATTCTTGTAATTACATGCTTCAGTGATTTACGATGGTAGTATCAAATCATTGGTTCTGAAGTAATAAAAGGACTAGCATTAGAAAGTTCTACTTGCTGTAACATCTTCTGGCGATGGAGATGTGACACTGTTAAAAAAAAAAAAAACTAACTAAAAAGCTTTCCAATAGCACTCTCAAAGAAAAATGCCTAAGCAATTGGTCTGTCCTATACTCGGGAATCTAACAGATTCTAACATTAAAGTAACGTTTTGCAGCATATTGGTAAGTTTGAAATCAGTCATCCTATTTCCTGAGAGATACATCTGTTGAAATGCTTCTACTTTATCTTGAAGCAAGCCAAACAGAGAACTCTACAAAGAAGCAAGTTGTGCTCCTGGCCATCGGTTGTATGCAAACAAATGCCCTCAACAACGTCCACCATTTAATCATTAGTTTTATTTAAGATTTTTGGTGGTGGTATTGATCAGCCTATTCTTTTTTTCTCCAACTTTATTGAGATAAAATTGACATATACATATATGGTATAAACTTAAATTGTACAACAAAATGATTTGATACACATATATATGAAAAAAAATGATTATCAAAATAAGGTTAGCTAACATCTCCATACCTCACTTAATTACCTTTTCTTTATTTTTTTGTAGTGAGAACATATAAGATTCTACTTTCAGCAATTTTTAAGTAAATAATATTGTTACCTAGCCATTTGTTGCTTATTTTATCCCTATAATTTACTTATTTTATATCTGGAAATTTGTACCCTTTGTCCAGCATTTTCCTATTTTCCCCACCCCTAGCTCTTGACAAGCACCACTCTAATCTCTATTCCTATAAAGTTGGCTCCTTTAGATTCCAGATATATGTAAATGAGATCATATGGTATTTGGTATTTTCTTTCTCTGCTGACTTATTTCATTTAGCATAATGTCCTCAAGATCCATCTGTGCTGTCACAAAAGGCAGTATTTTTGTTTTGTTTTGTTTTATGGCTGAATAATATTCCGTTGTAGATACATACCACTTTTCTTTAACCATTCATCTGTGGATGCTCAATTTAGATACTCAAATGTATAAAATAGAAGCACCACTCAGGTGAGACATTGGTCTTATACTCAAGAGGCAATGTGGTCTGAAAAGTCTGTAACACAGGTCTCAATCACCACTGTGCATTAGAATCTATTGAGGAAATCTTTTAGAAAATATAGATTTCCAAGCTGTATCCTTATGATTCCATTTCAATTGGGTGAAGCTGGGACACCATTTTATAAAAGCTGCTTCAGCAATTTTAAAGTACAGCCAGGACTAAGAACCAGTCCAACAGATTATCTGAAAGAAATGTGAACAGAGACCTGATTCAGCAAACCTGAAGTCAATAGCCATTACAGACTCTTATTAGTTAAGACTTTAAAACAAAACTTCTACAGTTATATATTTTTTAAAAATTGATTTTACTGCAGGACTTCTAAGTTCTCTAACAAATATAAAGACTCTGTTGCTGCATTATAGCATTAAACAAGCTACCTCAACCCTGCAAAGATGTTTATGAGTCAATAAAATTTGCTATTGTTAATAACAATCAATATATATGCAACTTATTTTTTTATTTTTTTACCTTTCTAAAGTTTATTTGAGAGCGGGGGGCAGGGGTAGGAGAGAGAGGCAAGCAGGGGAGGTTCAGAAAGGGAGGCAAAGAATCTCAAGCAGTCTGTGCACTGTCAGCATGGAGCCTGATGCAGGGCTCTCACAAACCATGAGATCATGACCTGAGTCAAAATCAAGAGTTAGACACGTAACTGACTGAGCCACCCAGGCGCCCTTATTTGCAACTTCAAAAGGAAACACTATTTATAACTCTAACAGTGGCAACTGCTCTTAAGAAATACTTAATAAAACACCACTAGATCTATGATAATATATATGTATCAAGTCAGAGGGAAAAGACATTGAGGAAATCCTTGCCTGCTGGCCTCCACAAGTTTTTTTGGTGATTGCCTAGTAATACCTAAATGTGCACTCTGCAAAATTCCATGATACTTTTCTACAAAAACTGATTAGGAATAAGTTAACTTTTAATACTACACATATCTGACATATTTTTTATAAAAAAAAATTTCTGGACCCAATTGCTATAGCAATCATTTAAAACAAAAATGTGACTTTTGCTTAAGAGAAAAATAGTATGAAAGGACAGCTTGAAAATCCAATGAAATATTACTTCTTGAATGTACTACCATACTTCCACAAGTTATAATTATTATACTCCACCAAACACCTGGAATCTGGTAAATCAGAGCATTGTGGAAAAAATAAGAGAAGACTTTCCTGAAGCAGCAATTACTCAGAGACAAAGTCAGCCAGGAACTGAGGGAGGAAAGTCATGTTAAAATTTCATTTTGGCAAAGGACACCAATATATAGCCATCAGTGAGGCTCTTCCATCAGTCAACACCTTTCAGGGGCATCCAGAATTCAACATTCTTAGTTCACAATGTCTTTTACAACTGGAATCTTCCATTAGATTAATATGCTACATTAAGATGCTATTATCAAATGAAACTGAATGCTCAAAAAGCCTTCAGGAAAGCTATCAATAGTTTCCATATATCAAGTGTATGAGTGTTTTAAAATGGCAATATAAAAAATGTGTAGGTGACAAAATTTGTCACCCCAAAATTTATCTCTTTGGCATGTGGATTATTTTAGGCTTATTATTATTATTATTATTATTACTATTATTGACTTGAAAGAGAGCGTGTACACAAGCGAGAAAGAGCAGTGGTGGTGGGAGTGGGGAAGTAGAGAGAAAGAGAGTATCTTAAACAGGTTCCATACTCAGCATGGCGCATGACATGGGGCTTGATCGCATGACTTTGGGATTATGACCTGAGCCAAAATCAAGTGTCGGATGTTTAACCAACTGAACCACCCAGGCCCTGTGAGGGTCATTATATTCAAGAAACGGAAGACTCAAGGGGTTTTTCTTTTTTTGTATTCCCCCTCCAACTGCCTAAAAGAATTTAAATAGAGGACCTGTTCCAGGAATGAGCTCTCACCATAGATAACTTCAGGATAATATGAACTAGGTGTGGTAGACAGAGATAGAGTTAGCAAAATCTGTTTGCTAAAAATTCCTCTCTGTGTTCCATTATTACTGTTTGTCCCGCAAACATTTGTTTACCAAATATTTACTTTTTCATCTTCCCTTGAACTGTTTTCCTTCTCTTTGAGGTTCCAGACACCTATCCCTTCTCCTTAGCTCTGGATGGCATGTAAACCTCAATTGCTGACTGCCTGTGAGCCTCATATTCTTTTGGGGCCCCTGTACATACAAAATTAAACTTGATTTTCTCCTGTTTATCTGTCTCATGTCGATTTAAGGCTTAGACAAGACAAAAGAGAGCCTTGAATAGCAAAGGTAAATTTTTCCTTCCCCACAAATGGTAATTTTAGTCTGGGGGGTTTTGCACCAATTCTACAGGGTGTTAATTCTATAGGTATGTTAAGGCATATGCCAACTCTAAAAACTAAAGCTGAGCTTCTAGCTCACCTAAGACTGCCCAATTTGTACCAATTGCTTTTTCAACAACAACAAAAAAAGGCCATCATTGCAAAGCAATTTTGTCACCTACTAGATAAAAGTGTTCCATAAGTTTGGATTTACCAGTGTGAGGCTGTAATGGGGAGAACCTGGCAGTAATTTATATACTTCCAATTCTGTGCTGATGCATTACAGTGAACATAAGCCACTCTTTCTTACTTCAAATACTCCACTTTAAGTTATTGGGGCTGTTTAAAACTAGAATGCCAAAAGACATGGAAAAACCAGTTATTTTTTTACTATAGAAAATAAACTATCCACAAACAGGCTAAAAAAGAGAATAGAACAGAACAAAATTAAATGTTATTAAAGAAGAATTCAAAAAGTTCTAGAGCTGCCACACATTGCCATACTTTCATGAATTATATTTATCTCTGGCTTTTTGCCTTTAAGGCCATGCTTTCCAACTTTGTTTATATATTAGAATTGCCTGGGGGAGTTTCTTAAATAGTAATTTACAAGCTTCACCCCCAGAGATTCAGACTTAATTGGTCTAGGGTGGGCATCTGTATATTTTAAAAACACTCCAGGATATTCTATCATATAGCTAGGGTAAAGTCCATTGCCTCTTAGTATATCTATCATTGACAGTATTTTCTACAGATCTGTAAGAGTAATATTAACTCAATATCCCATGTGACCTGCAGTAACAATACTGAGGTGGCCAATAGATATTGCACGTTTGCTTGGTAGAAAACCTCTTTCATCCCTTTTTCTGACTCATTAAATTCTACAATTACCCATATGACCAGGTAGGTTCCTGATTTAATGCCAGTTCATCTATAGTCTCCACACAGCATCATCTAAATCAAGAGATTTTCAGGGGGCACCTATATGTGAGAGGGAACAAATGTAATTGTGGTTGAATTCCTTATGTCTTCCAAATGATAAATATGGGCTACCTATGCCTTAAAAAGAGTTTGAGGAATTCCAGTCATACCTGTATCATCTAGGAGGAAAGGAATAAAGGGTTTGTGTAATTTTAAATTAAAGCTTTGTAAAAATTCCAGTTTGTAATATTCTCTCTTGCTGGCTACAAGATTAGGTCTCATCAGATAACGAGGTAGCTTTTATAGTACATTGGAAGTATTATTGGTCAAAATCAGTAAAGTTTTGAGTTCTATTTCTTCATTTTGCTTTTCTTTATCTTTCTTGTAGGCACATAGTGCAGGGATAAAAGAGGAAAGGAAGAGGAAACTGGGAAAGCAAATGTGTGGGAAGGGATCACACTGTCATTCCTGAATAGTTTTATAGCAATTACAAAGCTGAAGGGTATATTTTTTTCTTGTTTCAGTTGGTTTGTTTATACCAAAGGAAAAAGAAAAATAAAACAAGGTCATCACATGGAAGTTAGTTTCCTTTACTGTAAGTTTGATTAACATGAAATCACAAAGTATTTTGCATATGTAAATAAGGAAGGTTATTTTAGTGGCATTTGAGATCGATTAGGCACATCTATTAATCATTGGCCAAATCCAACTTTTTTTCAGTCATGTGAGAGTGACACCAATTTGATGCATCTGCTCTCCTTTCTTTGCCCCTCCACAGTCAGGATTCTGTGTTATGCCAGAGCATAAAGTGTCTAGAGCTTTTTGACTATGTTATAATCACACTCCCCTCACTTTCCTTACACACACACACACACACACACACACCACACTCTTTATAAATAGGAGATCAAACACAATATTAATGTAACATTCAAACTTGTTTATTCCTTGAGAGCCTCTGCTAAACGTAGACTACATCCTCTCCAAGGATCTACAATTTACTTCAATCCTAAAAGGCAAAACTTGCATTTCTAATCTGTGAAGCCATAAGAACTGTGTTCAGGATTCTAAAAGTGTTACTGTCATTTCTGGAAGAATGGTTAAACATATTTTGACACAAAAGTAGTATTAAATTTTGACTTCTGTTAACCTAATATCTGAGTTAATAGCACTTACATAATAACTCTAGGTAATCTAAGCTAGTTAAATGTGAATCCTAAATATCTCTGTATTATTCTTAAAAATTGTTTAAATTTTAACAAATGTCACTTCAGGAAGTTAGAAATATTCCAGCCTATCAAAACCACCAAAACAATTAAGAGGTTTTTTTTTTTTTTCTGGTTCTAGTTTTTCAGAATTATATATATTTCCAGTGTCTAGCTCTTCTAAAGGTGGGGACTGTGTTTTGTTCAGTCACTATACAAATTTGACGGGCTGAATATAAAACAATAAGAAAAATTTACACTCACATGCTGTTCTGTCAGAGGATCTAGAATGACATCTTTGGATACTAGTAAACTAACCCTTGATTTGAAAATCGGTAAATGAAGGGGCAAAAATCAAGCAGTTAATCTGCCTTTCTATCTAAAGTGTATTACTGAGTAAGAAAAGGGGAAGTTTCTCTTTATAGAAATATAACAGTTAATATATGAAAAACAGTTAATCAAATATCATTTTGCAATCTTGGTGAATTAATGGATTTAGATATTAGAATATTGCTAAAGAGAGGCCGCCAGGCAACATGTGGCTCTCACCAGAAGAATATACTATCAGTGATGCAGATGGAAAGGTCAAAGAGCAGGTCATGGAAGGTATCTATATCCTGAGGTGAAAAAAACAGACAGAGAAACAAATTGGACTAAAGGATAATCAGTTCATTATATGATATGCTGAGTCCAAAATGACACATCCATGGGAACTGTTAGATGGGTTTTAAGGATCACAGGACCAGAAGAAAGATCTAATCTGAAGATATATTAAGAGAGTTGATATATAAATGGTAGTTGAGGTTTTGGAGTTAATACCATAGGGAGATTTGAAATAAAAGTTGGATGGCTGGGAACAGAGGAGTGTGATTAATAAGGGAAACAGGAGCAGGAAGAATGAACTGAAAGTGCATTTTGCTGCCTTATATGTTTATATTCAGCTGAAAGTGGTATAAACATTGTATTCTCTGTTTACAGTGGATCTTTGCAGAGTGTAATCTCTGAAAATCTTCTGTCCAGTAGGGTACAAAGGAAATTGTAATGTTGGGGCCAAAGCGTCTGGAAAGAAATCATTGCTACCTTAGATTAACTCTCGTCTTCTCATGCATAGGACATTAGTGCTTGGTTCTGGGTGTTAAGGCTTGATTTGGCTCATCTGAGTCTGGAATAATTAGCACTTGATTAACGTTTAATATTGAATACAATGAATATATTGTATAATACGACGCTAACTTTAGATGTGGTTTGACAAGTGGTTTTCATTTAAATTATTCCTCAGTGGATTGTAAAAATAATTATTAGGGGATACTATTAAGTATTGTGGAAGATATTTGCGTGCATTCAGGTCTCTAAGTTTGTCAAATTCTATCTTACATTTGATTACTAATGGCTCATTTCCAACAGTTCCTAATTTAAAATTAATCATATTGAAAAGTAGGATTTTACTATATACAAGGTGGTATTTACAGAATGGAGATGTCTTAAAAAGCTCGGCCATTTTTGTTCTTCCCTTCCTCAAACATTATAGAGTTCTTATAACAATAACATATGCTAAGAAGGATAATCAATAATTAGCAAGAAAAAATTTGCTTCATTGTTAAAGAGCTGAACCATAATAAGCCAAATTCTAGGGAAAGCTGTAAAAGTTAATGGACTGAAAGGATTGACCCTTGTCTTAACAGAGTGAGGTAAACCAGCCAAACTCTTCCAGAATTTTTAGGAAAAATATATAATTGTGGAAATAAACTCACAGTCATTTCAGGACATCAAAGAGATTATAAAGTTGCATAGAAGAGTGGGAATACAGCAGCTCACTGACTCTCACAGACTGTCATATTACCTTCTAAGTGCTTTTCTCAATATGACTAGTAAAAGGCTCTCTGAAAACACAAAAATAAAAGTTGTGCCTTTTCTTTTTCCTTTTGAAATGGTGGTATTATTGATGAATCAAAAAATACCTAAACTAAGCAGATCCAGTTTTCCCAGCACTGTTGGCTAAAGAGACTATCCTTTTCATATTGTGTCATCTTGGCACCAGTGTCAAAATCATTTTCCCATATAGGCCTGGGTTTATTTCTGAACTTTCTATTCTGTTCCATTGGTCTATATATCTCTTTATGCCCATACCATACTGCTTTGATTACTGTAGCTTTGTAATATGCTTTGAATTCAGGAGGTATGAACACTCTGGGTTTTTGTTTGTTTTCTCTCAAGATTGTTTTGGCTATTAAGGGTTCTTTGTGATTCCATCTAAATTTTAGGATCTTTCTTTTCTAATTATGAACAAAATGCATTTGGGATTTTGATGTTAACTACCTTGAATCTCTAGGTCCCTTTGAGTAGTATGGAAATTTTAACAATACTATGTCTTCCAATAAATGAACAAGGGATACCTTTTCTTTATTTGTGTCTTCATTAATTTCTTTCAGCAATTTTTTGTAGTTTTCAGTGTACAAGCCTTTTTTTCCTTGCTTAGGTTTTTTCTGAGTATTTTATTCTTTTTGATACAATTGTAAATGGGATCATTTTCTTTTTTAAAAAAATTTTTTAATGTTTATTTATGAGAGAGAGACAGAGAGACAGAGCACAAGCTGGGGAGGGTTAGAGAGAGAGGGAGACACAGAATCTGAAGCAGGCTCCAGGCTCTGAGCTGTCAGCACAGAGCCTAACAACGTGGTGCTTGAACTCACGAACCATGAGATCATGACCTGAGTTGAAGTCGTATGCTTAACTGACTGAGACACCCAGGCACCCCAATGGGATCATTTTCTTATTTCCTTTTCAGATTGTTTGTTGCTAATATATAGAAGAGCAACTGGTTTTTGTATATGTCCAAAAGAATGAAGCTAGAACCTTATCTTACACCATACAAAAAATCAGCTCAAAAATGATTAAAGAGGTAAACATAAGAACTGAAATTAGAAAAGTCCTAGAAGAAAATATAGGGAAAAGCTTTATAACACTGGTCTTAGGAATGATTTCTTGGCTATGACACCCAAAGCACAGGCAACAAAAGCAGAAATAAACAAGTGGGCCTACATCAAAATAAAAAGCTCTATGTAGCAAAAGAAACAACCAACAAAGTAAAAGGCAACCTACAAATGGGAGAAAATACTTGCAAACCACATATATAATAAGGAATAAATATCCAAAATATATTAAGAACTCCCATAACTCAATAGAAAACACACATGCACACACCTCAAATATCCTGTTAAAAAATAGGCAAAGAACACAAATAGCCATTTCTCCAGAGAAGATCTACAAATGGCCAACCAGTTTATGAAAGTATATTCAGTATCACTAATCATTAGGGAAATGTAAATCAACCTGTAATGGGATATTGCCTCATATGGGTATTATAAAAAGAAAACAAAAAATAATAAGTTTTAAGGAGTTTCACTAAAAACTTTAAAAATATTTTCTGTGTAATATTGGTTTTTATAATAATTTCTCTTAAATTATAGTACATTCACTTAAAAGAAAACAAATTCTGGGGCGCCTGGGTGGCTTAGTCGGTTAAGCGTCCGACTTTTGCTTGGGTCATGATCCCGCGGTTCGCGGGTTCGAGCCCCGCGTCGGGCTCAGAGCCTGGAGCCTGTTTCAGTCTGTGACTTCCTCTCTCTCTGACCCTCCCCTGCTCACGCTGTCTCTCTCTCTCTCTCCCTCCTAGAAATAAATAAAACATAAAAAAAAAAAGAAAGAAAACAAATTCTACCTTCTTAAAAAAGGTCAGGGTGAGGAAACCATGTAGAGAGCCTACAGGAGATCAATTAGAACCTCTGAAACACAAAATTAAATTTAAGTAATTCCTGAATATTGAGATTTAAAACTATGTGAAAATATTAAAAATTATTCTCAAGGAGAAGATACATATACATACACATATGAAAACATAAAAATATAACTTATTGTATAATTTTGTTAAGGTTGCCACAATTAAACACCACAGACTTGTGGCTTACACAATAGAAATTTATTTTGTCATGGTTCTGGAGGCTAGAAGGTCAAGTTAATATGTCTGGAAGTATGGTTTCTCCTTAGGTTTTTTACTCCTTGACTTGCAGATGGCTATCTTTACTGTGTCCTCCTGTGGCCTTATTCTGGGTGTGAACTCATCTATGGCATCTCTCTTCTATAAGGACAATGATCCTAATTTCTATGAGGACAATGATCCTATTGGATTAGGATTCCACTCTAAGGAACTCATTTTAACTTAATCACTTCCTTGAAAGACCTCATCTCCAAATATGAATACTGAAATTTTCTACTTCAACATATGAATTTTCAGGTACAAAATTCAGCCTATAATATCTACACACATATAGATGTTTGGATACATGTAAATGGTTTAAATCTTTAAAGAAATTATAAAATTTGAGACGGTAAAAGCAATATCTAAATATTTGCTACTTTGCAGAAACACAAAGCAAGTAATACATACAATTTTCATTTGCATGTTTAAAAAAATGGGTTTTTTTGTTTGTTTTTTGTTTTTTTTTTTTACAAATAGTTTATTGTCAAATTAGTTTCCACATAACACTCAGTGCTCATCCCCACAAGTGTCCTCCTCCATGCCCATACCCCTCCTCCCCCCCACATCCATCAGTTCTCAGTTTTTGTCAGCATTCAAGAGTCTCTCATGGTTTGCCTCTCTCCCTTACCCCCGCCATTTCCGCCCTTCTTCTCCCCCTTGTTTCTCTGTTAAGTTCCTCCTAATCCTCCTATACGTGCAAACATATGATATTTGTCCTTCTCTGCCTGACTTATTTCGCTCAGCATAACACCCTCAAGGTCCATCCATGTTGCTACACATGGCCAGATTTCATTGTTTCTCATTGCCATGGAGTATTCCATGGTATAGATAAACCACATCTTCTTGATCCATTCATCTGTTGATGGACACTTATGCTCTTTCCATGTTTTAGCTATTGTGGAGAGTGCTGCTATGAACATTGGGGTACATGTGCTCCTATGCCTCAGCATTTCTGTATCCCTTGGGTAAATTCCTAGCAGTGCTATTGCTGGGTCATAGGGGAGTTCTATTGTTAGTTTCCTGAGGAACCTCCACACTGTTTTCCAGAGGGGCTGTACCAGTTTACATTCCCACCAACCGTGTAGGAGGGTGACCGTTTCTCCACATCCTCACCAGCATCTAGAGTTCTCTGATTTGCTCATTTTAGCCACTCTGACTGGTGTGAGGTGGTATCTCAGTGTGGTTTTGATTTGTATTTCCCTGATGAGGAGGGATGCTGAGCATCGTTTCATGTGTCTGTTGGCCATCTGGATGTCCTCTTTGGAGAAGTGTCTGTTCCTATCTTCTGTCCATTTCTTCACTGGGTTGTTTGTTTTTCGGGCGTGTACTTTGGTGAGTTCCTTATAGATTCCGGATATTAACCCTTTATCTGATATGTCATTTGCAACTATCTTTTCCCATTCCGTTGGTTGCCTATTAATTTTCTGGGTTGTTTCCTTGGCTGTGCAGAAGCTTAAAAAAATGGTTTTAAATAAACATTAGAAAAAGTTATTTAACATCACTTTTAAAAAGTTGAATGCAAAATTATACTAGACTGGATCAAAAAATAAAAATATTTTTAAATGTTTATTTATTATACTAGATTGGATCAAAAAATAAAAATATTTTTTAATGTTTATTATTGATAGTGTGAATGGGGGAAGGGTAGAGAGAGAAAGGGAGACAGAAGATCCAAAGTGGGCTCTGAGCTGACAACAGTGAGCCCGATGGGGGGGCTCAAACTCTCAAACCATGAGATCATGACCCCAGTCGAAGTTGAATGCTCTACTGACTGAACCACCCAGGCACCCTGCCCAAGATCTTTTTTAAAATAATTTTACTAGCCAGGATCCTGGCAGGAAAAGACAGCATGCCTAAAAAAGCCTATCTGGGGCACCCGGTGACCAACTCTTGATTTCAGCTGATGTCATGATCCCAGGGTCATGAAATTAGTCCCGTGCTGAGCCTGGAGCCTACCTGAGATTCTGTCCCTCTCTCCTGCTGCCTCTCTCCCCCACACTCTCTCTCTGTCTCTCTAAAATAAATAATAATAATAATAGCCTAAATTAAGAAAATTAGTGAAGAAATTATTCACAAAGGACTGTGCAAGGATCAGCACAAAATAGCAAAGCTATCTGATAATGCCCCCATAGGCTAGCAAAGGGGGAAATTGTCACCACTTCCAGTCCTAGACTAGCAAATAATATTATACAGCTTTTCAGATGCCATAAATAAATGTAGCCAATCCAGGGCCTGGGATGGGTGGAGAGAGAACAGGAAAAATAAATACTTGCCTTCACTCTCCTACCTCAGATCTCTTGCAAGTGGATCTCAGTGGGGCTGAAGCCAATCACATGCCAGAAGCAAGGGAGTGGAGGAGACAGTCCTTAGGGCTCAGCTTTTGGGAGCACAGTTGAGAGCAGAAAAGGAAGCAGGAATAGATAGAGAGGAGAGGGAACTGGGAGGTAGAGAATAACCAGTAACCACCACCTCTTCATGCCAATCACGATCCATTCTTTCCGTGTGTGTGTGTGTGTGTGTGTGTGTGTGTGTGTGTGAGTGTGTGTGTATACTCCTGTCCCTACTTGGGGAAAAGATAGGTGCCATGAGGTAATGTATTGTTATGGGGTGATTTCTGTCCTCAACTTAGGGAAAACACAAAATGTCAGCAAATGATATATTGTGACTATGATTTCAATTCAGCCATACTCCTGCTTAGAACAGAAACTGTAATGTTAGCCAGCACCAAGACATTCCAATTATGTAACACAATTAAATAACATAAAACATAACTACTACAGTTCCCAATCTGTAGATGATCATGAGGCCTAACCTGATATCACAATATCTTTCCTCTACCATATGTTCATGTTTTCCTTATCCTCTTCCAGCACCTCAGCTGGTTTGTTTTAATTTTTTAAATTTTCTGGAGGGAATACAATCTTCATTCCCATAAGTCAGCTTTTATACTTTTGTAAAAAAATTATAAAATAATAATTACTATATATTGAATATTTCCTTTATGTGTGTGTCATCACAGTGACAAGAGATACCATGTTTCTCATAATACAGATGGCTTTTGGACTCTTATATACCAGAAATTTATTTCCTCTTTTTTTAAAGTTTATTTATTTTGAGGGGACGAGGGGCAGAGAGAGGGAGAGAGAATTCCAAGTAGGCTCTGCACTGTCAGTACAGAGCCCAACATGGGGTTTGATTCCATGACCATGAGATCATGGCTGAGCTGACTCAGTAGCCCGACACTCAACTGACTGAGCCACCCAGGAGCCCCATCTCCTCTATTTTTCTAACAATGAAAAGGAAGTATAAATAATACACAACCAGTAAAGTGATATTAATACATCATGAATGTTTAAACCTTTAAAGTAAAAATTGAATAATCTGTTTTTTCTGTACATTTTCT